>NC_051253.2:39011734-39242524 GCF_015237465.2 Chelonia mydas | reverse complement strand
CAATGCCGAGTGGTCGACCTATTCAGCGTTTGGGAGGGAGCTTGTCCAATCCCAGCTGTGCTCCAGCCATAGGAAATTATGATACCTATGGACACATATCAAGGGCTGTGACCAAAAAGGGCCATGACCAGGATGCAGTGCAATGCAGGGTAAAAGTGAAGGAGCTGTGCACTGCCTACCAAAGGTGCAGAAGGCAAACTGCTACTCCGTTGCGCACCCACGACCTGCCGGTTCGCAAAGAGTTGGATGCAATATTGGGGAACAACATATGCTTCAAAGCCCTGTGGACACTTCAGGGGCTGTGCCAGCACAGAGAGCACCGAGTCAGGAGCAGAGAAATCAGGGGCGAGGGTGCTGAGAGAAGGGTGCAGAGCCAGAGGATGATCGCCATCCATACATGCATGCAGCCAGGAGCTCTTTTGTTCCCCAGAGGAGGTATGCCAGTCGCAGCATTGGGGAATCATAAAGATAGAGGAGGCACCTGAGAAGTGCCTTTGATTTTTGGGAAGTGAGTTGGGGCGGTCGGGTGGTGGGGTGAGAGAGTTGAAAAGCATGCTTGGTCTGTGCAGTGCCAGAGGAAGAACAAGGCATTGATGCACTCTCTCACATAATCGGCAATGGCCTCACAGGTCCCATCAAAGGTCTCATGCAGTTACCGGGCAATCTGATTCTGTAGGTAACTTGGCAATGCTGCTGTGTTCATTGTCCCATTAAGGGTAACATTCCACACTCATTCTGCCATCAGGGGCAGGGGACCATTGCTGCACAAGGGAAGTGGCATAAGGGCCAGGGCAAAAGCCACAGGCTTCAGAAGTCCCTGACTGCTTCCCTGCTCACCCTCAGCAGCGAGATACCTTGAATGATGAACAGCCTGTGGAAAATTGTGTGATAATGTTGAGTATAAGGTCCCCCAGTGTTAAAACAGGGTCCCTGAGCAATGAGTTCCCTGGCCCATGGTGGATAAAAAGCAATGATTTTAAAAATAAATTAAAAATCAGATTTTTTTATTTAAATCAGGATTTTTTTGATAAAATGCTTTCTGAGAAATAAACCTATTAAAGATAGTTTTAATTAAGATACACTATATATCAAAGATATCCCATCATTGAAATAGGGATTATAAATTCTAATTCTATAGTATGAGACAATATTCATGTAATGTTTAAGAAAAGTTTTGTAAATGAGTTCCAAAAGTTCATGGATTAGGGACCCAATAATTATCGGGTTCCTGAGGCTTCTGTATAGATGTGACATTCTATACCTTGGGGGAGCATGCTGTAACCATATTCCTCATTTTCATATAATCATGATCTTACATATAAGTATGCCTTGTAAGGTATCAGGGGAAAGGTTGATCTGCTGAAATCATTTCTATATCCATAATATGTATATCATAATGCATATGAAGGAAGTTATGAGAATTGTGTAGTAGGGTTGTCACTAAAAATGATGTAAGTTGGGGAATGAGCCAGATATTAGCTCCCCAGAGGCAACAGGAAGAAAGTAAGCAATGCCGGTGGGATGTCAAAACAACCCATCAACAGCCATTGTCCATCAAGGAGCTACAATGCAATGACTCACCTGCATGAGGCCACACCAGGGAATTGCTCAACCTTGCTTGGAGAGACAGCAATGCCCCACAGACATGCCTAGATTGTGCTCCCCAAAGCACATGGAGTGAGAGTATAGAACAGCCCGAGTGGACACATACTGGGCCCTTCTCCTGCCACCACTATCTGCAAGCAACCAAGAACACTGAGAAGAAGACAAGACTCCAACACAAGGAGATTGGCCCAGGTTTAAGAACAAACTGTATATAAGGGAGCGATATCCAGTAGGGTGAGAAAAACTGCTTAATCTAGTTGCGCCAGTCTAATAGGGTTGAGAGTTTGACTGCGTGCTTATATTTTCTTGTCTTTTGTAACCACTCTGACTTGTTATGTTGACTTATAATCACTTAAAATCTATCTTTATCGTTAATAATCTGTTTTGTTATTCTACCTGCAGCAGGTGTTTGGTCTGAAGTGAGTCAGAGGCTCCCCTTGGGATACAAGGCTGGTACATATCAATTCTTGTTAAATTGATGAACTCATATAAGCTTGCAGCGTCCAGGGCATAACTGGACACTGCAGATGGAGGTTCCTAGGGTTGTGTCTGGGACCAGATACATTGGCTCGTGTCATTCGCTTGCATAGCAGCTGGGAGCAGCTGACATGCCAGAGGCTGTGTGTGAACAGCCCAGGAGTGGGGGTTCTCACAGCAGAGCAGGGTCAGGCTGGCTCCCAGAGTCAAGGATTGGAGTGGCCTAGCAGATCACCGGTCCAGATAACACAGAGTCACAATAAGATTTTTAGGTTAATCTTTCTATGTACCCAAAGGGACTCAGTGCTTAGTCTAGAAGATACCATCGAGTGCTTGTCTTGCAGCTCTCAAACGGCTGTGGATTTGTGTGTCCAGAGATAACATGCTTGTTAACAGCAAAAATGTTTTAAATAAATAAATGATATAGAGAGAGTGAGAAATACAGACCTCAACCCTATTTCCATCTTCAAATTTGTGCACACAGAGTCAATCCCTTACCTCTCTCTAAAAGTGCAAAGTTTCAAAAAGTTCATGAATAAGATTTTTGGGGGCAGAATAGATCTGGACTAGGAGAAGAAGTCTGGAGATAAATGAGAAGGGAGGGACAGGCAGTAGAAACAAAAGTTAAACTGTTTGAGCAGCATATTCTGGAGTCTTGAGGTCTTTCTGAGTGTAGCCTTCATTGATTTGAAATCTACCATACCATTCTCTCACTAGAAGGGAAAACCAATAATGGCAGCAGGCTGTAAAAGAGACCCAGTTTGGAATATTTTAATAAAGTTCCTCCACCTTCGGTAAGACAGGCATGTGTGCAAAATGCAAACAGTGCAACAAAGAAATGCAAGGCCTGGTTGCCCAGATGAAACAACATCATGAGAAGTGTTCCTTCTCAGGAGGAAGCTGTGTTGAAGATGATGAAAGGAACGTGTTTGCAGGATCTTCAGGTGGTAAAAAGCTTTCAGGTTGGTAAATTTTTATTTCATACTTCTTTCTACGGACTGCCCCTCTTCCTTCTGGACTAGTCTTGAATTCTCATGTTTGAGCAAAAATTTAGTTGTGATAAAAATAAATAGCTGAAATAGGCAGATCTTCCTTTTACAATTTCACCTTTAAAGTAGTTCTGAGTGTCAGTGAATGAGCAATGAGTCATACTAAATGAGGAATAGGTAATAATTATTAAATAACTGCATTGACTTATTTTGTTTAGGAGAATCCATCCTCAACATACAGGATTCTTAAGACTATCCACCTTCAAGGTCACCATCATTTTCTATAGTTTCAGATTTCAGAGTGGTAGCCATGTTAGTCTGTATCAGAAAAACAACGAGGAGTCCTTGTGGCACCTTAGAGACTAACAATTTATCTGGGCATAACCTTTCACGGGCTAGAACCCACTTCATCAGTTTCAGAGTTATCTGCAATTATAGTGTTTCAGTCACATCATGTATGTCACATAGCCACAGTATATCATCTGTAACAAAAAGAAAAAAAAACCTCCATAATCCAGAAAAACCATAAATAAGTTTGTGATAAGAACCAGCAGATTATAACCAGAGGTAACTGATGAAAAAATTGCCCAGTTGTTTATGCAACAAACTCTCCTTTCCGTATGGTTGAGAACCCACACTTGATTAACATGGTTCAGTCATTAAGACCACCCAACAGAGCAGATGTCACGGCAAATTGCTGGATAAAGTGTATGAAAGAGAAATTGAGCAGTGTGCAAAAAGTCTAGAGGGTAAATTGTTAATCCTGAGTCTTGATGTGTGGAGCAATGTCCACAATGATCCTGTTGTATGTGCTTGTGTGATGACAGAAGAAGGGAATGTCTCCCTTACAGAAACAATTGATACATCAGGAAATGCACACACAGCAGAATACTTACAAGAAGTAGCAGTAAAAGCTATAACAAACTGAAAAAAAATTCATATTCTAGTATGCAGCTCGGTCAGACAATGCTGCAAATGTATCTAAGATGAGAAAAAATTTAGAAAGAGTGAAGAAAGTCCCAAGCTAGTAACATACGGTCGCAGTGCTCATTTGATGCACCTCCTAGCCAAAGACTTCAGTGTTCCAGAAATAAAGGCTAATGTTGTTGAAATTGCAAAATACTTCGTACCAACCACTTTGCAGCAGCTGCTCTGAAAAAAGTGGGAGGAACCAAGCTAACTCTCCCACAAGACGTGCGATGGAACTCAGTAGTGGACCGTTTTGAGCACTAGATCAAGAACTGGCCTAATCTGATGACAGTTTGTGAACAAAATCATAAAAAAATGGGTGGCAAATAACACTGTCACAGCCAAAGTTCTCAACATTGGGCTTCAGAGAAATGTTGGACACAGGCTGAGTACCCTGAACCCTATTTCTGTAGCCTTGAACAAAATGCAGGGAAATCGCTGTTTTATTGCTGACGCTGTTGAAATTTGGAAAGAACCGAGTGAGATCTTCAAAAGAGAATCTGCAATGACAGAGTTAAATTACAAGCATTAGAAAGACGAATGGGACAAGCACTATCTCCAGCTCATTTTCTTGCAAATATTCTCAATACTCAGTACCAGGGTCAAACCTTAACTGCTGAAGAAGAGGAGTTGGCTATGACATGGACATCCAGCAATCATCCCTCCATAATGCCAACTATAATAAACTTCAGAGCTAAGGGTGAACCATCCATAGAATCATAGAATATCAGGGTTGGAAGGGACCTCAGGAGGTCATCTAGTCCAACCCCCTGCTCAATATAGTCAAGAATATATGTTTGCTGATGACGTTTTAAAGAAAGTCACATCAGTGAACTGGTGGAAGTCACTTAAGCACTTGGATTCAGAGACTGTTGAAGTGATAATCTCACTTTTAACAGCAGTAGCTTCTTCTGCCGGTGTAGAAAGAATATTTTCTTCTTTTGGACCAGTTCATTCCAAATTGAGAAATCGTTTGGGCCTGAAAAAGCAGGAAAGCTTGTTTTTTCTTTTCCAGATTATGAACAAACAGGAAAATGAAGGTGAAGATAACTGAGTTAGCTGCAGAAGCCAATATTTTAAGTTTCTCATGTTGACCTGGCTGACATAGTCAATTTAATTTTTTGGTTTTTGTTTTTAAATATTTCATTTAACTATTTTAGTTCAAAACAATGTTAACAAAAACAAACCTAATTTTAAAAAACCTGAATGTTTAACTAAATTCAAAAATTCATATGTTGTTTTGTTAAAATATTATATGTTTGCTGTTGAAGAAAAAAATCCAGAATACATAATGTTGTTGTTTTAGTTAAATAAAACAATTGAAATGTCTGTCTGGTGATGTTCTCCTCCTAAAACAGTCTGGCAAGAAAATCCTCCGAATATTAATGATTAACCTGTTGAATTGGAGATAGTTCACCTCCCAGTAACTTCATAAATATCTGCTTCAATTACCTTTGGTAAATGAAATAACCAAACAATCATTCATTTTCTGATATAGCTGTAAAACTAATCTGGAAAAGTTCTCAAAATAAATCCCTGTTTAAAAACGTATAGTGTGTACCTTCTAAAAAATGGAAACCAAGATCTATCTCTGAGTTGTGAAGAATATGTATTAAGGTTATAACAACCAAGAAGAATGCACTTTTATGTAGAAAACCATGATTAAATCTAGTCTTCCTGACGAGTGATTTAAATCATGATTTAAATGAATTTGATTTAAATCAAATCCACCCTGCCCTGGCCCCTGAGGTTACTCACCATTTTGGGGGTCTTGTGGCTTATGTGCGCTTGCCTTGGACTGCCAGTTGTGATAGGTATGTGAATTGTGCTTGTGTTTAAGACCAGCTATATCATTGCTCTGTCTAGTGTTAACAATGGTGCCTCTGTAAAATGTTGCATTTTGCCTTCACAGAGGCAACCTTGGCATCCCAGTTGTCCTTGTTATCACCAGCTGAACAGCTGCGGAGACTCAGGAAGTGGCCTCGAAACCGTAAAGAGACCTGCTGCATGAAGTTCTGCAGCAAGCTGTTGCTGAGAATAGAAGAATGCAGGACTGGTGGTACAGCAAGGTGAGGGAACGGAAGGAGGAATACGGAGCGGCTCCTAAACATCATGGAGCATCAAGCGTAATCGATCCAGGCGCTCCTAGCACTGCATATTGAGCAGCTCCACGCCCACCCTCCCCTGCAGCCAGTGTCCCAAAACTCTTTCCCTTGTGTCCACGTGTCACCACCAGCACAATTTGGCCACCAGCCTTTCCTCTCTCGCCACCCGCTCCTCCCACACCTGCCACTTCATGATCCAACCCTGAAGGCTCCCACCATTACCCACTATACTCAATCACACTCTCCATGTGCTTTAGCCAGCCTGAAGTGCAGCACCCATTGCACGGCACTCCAGTCAGCAAGGTTGAATATGGTACCTGGACATACAGAAATCTGTGAATGCTCCATTCCCCACAGCCACCCCACTATCCTTCCCTCCTCCCACAGAGTACAGATCTGTCATGGCATGTGTGTGTGTGTGTGTGTGTGTGTTTAAATAAATGAATTATTTTGTTTTGGAAACATTCTCTGTTGCATTAAGTGAAAGCAAGCATAGCCCAGGAAAGCAACAGGCACTGCTAGTCAGTGCATCATCCGTAGCAATCACAGTCACCTACTAGCATTACAACCACTGCACTCCTGTGCATGGTACCAAACATTACTGCCCTTCAGCATCGAATTGCTTCCTCAAGACGTCCCTAGTCCTTATGGCCCCACACTGGGCCCCTCTAATGCCCTGGTCTCTGGCTGCTCAAATTCAGCCTTCAGCTGCTGAGACTCAGAACTCCAGGCCTAAGTGAAACTTTCTCCCTTCCGTTCACAAATATTATGCAGGGTACAGCGCGCGGATATAACCTTGGCGATGTTGTCACTGGCAAGGTCCAGCTTCCCATAGAGACGTTGTCAGTGGGCCTTTAATCGGTCAAAGGTACACTCCACAGTCATTCTGCACCTGCTCAACCTGTTGTTGAACCGCTCTTTGCTGCTGTGAAGGCTCCCCGTGTCTTGGCTTCATGAGCCATGGCATCAAGGGGTAGGAGGGATCTCCCAGAATCACAATGGGCATTTTGACTTCCCCTACGGTGATCTTCTGGTCTGGGAAGAAAGCCCAGGCTTGCAGCTTCCTGAACAGGCCTGTGTTCGGAAAGATGCATGTGTCATGCACCTTTCCAGACCAGCCTTCGTTAATGTCTGTGAAACATCCATGGTGATCCACAAGAACCTGGAGAACCATCGAGAAATACACCATCCAATAAATGTACTTGGAGGCTAGGTGCTCTGGTGCCAGAATTGGAATATGTGTGCCATCTATCACCCCTCCGCAGTTAGGGAAGCCCATTTGTGCAAAGCCAGCCACAATCTCATGCATGTTGCCAAGAGCCATGGTTTTTCCTGAGCAGGATGTGATTAATGGCCCTGCACACTTCCATCAACACGAGTCCAATGGTTTGACTTACTCACTCCGAACTGGTTAGCGACCGATGGGTAGCTGTCTGGAGTAGCCAGCTTCCACAGAGCGATCGCCACTCGCTTCTCCAGCAGCAGGGCAGCTCTCATTCTAGTGTCCTTGTGCCGCAGGGTAGCGGGATCTCAGCACACAGTCCCGTGAAAGTGGCTTTCGTCATTTGAAAGTTCTGCAGCCACTGATGGGCATTCCAGACGTGCATGATGATGTGATCCCACCACTCAGTGCTTGTTTCCTGAGCCCGAAAGTGGCGTTCCACAGTGGTCAGGACGTCTGTGAATGGCAGAAGCAATCTCATGTCGCAGCTAGTACGCGTGGTGAGATCATCATTGGACTCCTCTTCATCACTTTGTAGTTTAAGATATAACTGGGCTGCCATTTGTGACGTGCTGGCAAGACCCATCAGCACATTCCTCATGAGTTCGGGATCCATTCCCGCAGACCAAAGAGGCAGGCAGAGTACAAAAAACATTGGAAGATGGCACCAAACGTGGACAGAAGCAAAGGGGCTGCTGGATGCAAAACGATGCATGCGAGGGCATTGGCACAGGACCCAGGATGCCCTGTGACCCCTCCGCCTTCCCACGCCACCCTCCGCCTCAGCAGCAGAAGGGGAAGAGGCGCTCTGTGGAAGAGCTGCCCAGAGTGCACCGCTCCCAATGGCGCTGCAAGTGCCGCCAGTGTGTTCATGCTATTGCAGGGGCAGCTGACAGTGTGAACACACAGCAGTGCTTTCCCTGCTGCTGTCTCTCAGGGCTGGTTTAACCCCCCAGTGCTCGACATCTGCAAATGTACAGGTAGCCTAAGTCTACACTAGAAAGTTCCACCTCCAGCCTAGCGCTTTAAAGCCGTCAAACTTGCTGCACTCAGGATGTATTTTTTCACACCCCTGAGCCAGCAAGTTTGAGCACTTTAACTTGCCATTGTAGACATGGCCACTTTGCACTCAGCAGGGTTGTTTTGCACATAAACCCGCTGGGGGAAGAGGAGGTAGCCCTGAAGATGTGTGGGTTAGATCCCCAGAAGAATAGACTGCACAGTGCCATTGGAGTCAGTGAATCCCATCCCCAGGTGTGGGAATATGCCCAGCTCCATTGGAGTTCATGGGCCAGATCCCAAACTCTTGGAACTTCATGGAAGTAAAAGATCCAGATCCTCAAATGTTTTCAATCGGTGAGGAACTGCATAGGAGTCAGCTGAGCTACACTGGTTCATGTCAGCTGAGGATCTAAGCTAATACAATAGGACACTGAGGTCTCTACAAAGTTGAAATATTCCACATTCCTAGAGGAAACAGAATATAAATCATGTTTAATTTTTCCAACAATTTCTGCCTCCCAGATCTGCCCTTGTGTCTACTGTGTGAAGGTTTTGCTGGTTTCAGAAATGCAGTGATCCAGAAACTGAAGTGAACTCAGGAAAGATAGAGATACTGGAATTACAGGTGTGGAGTAGACCAGACAGCTATCGAACGCAGTATTTGCTCTCTGACTGTAGTTACTACCAGCTGCTTCAGAGGAAGGTGAAAGACACTCTGGAGCGGGTAGTTATGAGGTAACTTCCCTTATAGGAGGTTCCCCCCTTGCCTTTTGAAATTATATGTAAATTTATGTCTTGAAGGATTTCCTTCACCTTCCAAATTTTAAGTCCTTTTAAGGTAAATTCTGAACGTTTTTTTTTAGAAATCTCTAATAATGTCCCAAGGTTTATTTATCCCAGCACGCTGCTCTCCTCACTTCTATATCTGGTGGCAATGAGGTCGAAAGGTCCATCGGTTTACTTGATAATAAATCTCCATGCAACATTTACCAGCTTGTAGACCAACCTACCAACCTTCCACGCAAATGTTACTTCCACGTAAACTTGTCAATGTGAAAGCTGAACATCCACACAGTTACAAACGGACATGAAATGCTTTCAAAAGGCAATAAAGAGGGAAATTATTAGGTATGAATTTACAACAAATGGTGAGATTTACCAGACAGCTGAACAATTCCTTATTTTCTGGATAAATTTGGGAATAAGATGGAAATAGCTGGGACAAGTATGAAGAATGAAGCCAAAACATCCGCCAGTGGACACATACCTTCGGGCAATTCTAAACGGGGCTAGATGATAGAGAGAGAAAGTGTGTGGGAATTAGCAGCATACAAAACGTGTTAAAACTGGCCTAGAACAGACAGGAATAGGGCAGCCACGTCTGTGCCCTGTGTGACATTTAATTGTGAATCCTTCCTGCACTTTCAGACTATAATCTTTTCTTCCCAATTCTTCTGTACCTTTTAGCGAGCTATACAGAGGTTTGGTGTAGCTCAGATGATCGCAGGGGAACTACACTGATTTCCTCCAGCTGCGGGATTGACCCTAATTCCTTTCCCTTGACATCAGGCAGATTGTGCAGCTATTGAACACGGGATAGTCCGACTGGAGTAAAAGTAAGAAAAACACTGAGCGGTTTAGGGGAAAAGTCCTCCACGCTCCCCACAAGGGGCCGCTGTTTTCTCACCGACTCGCCTCTCCGGCAGAGCTGTCTCGGGCTGGCCGTTCAGAGCCCCGCTGTTTAACCTGGTCTCGGATCCCGCCGCAATTTCTCCTCCCCCTTCCTCGAGTCTCCAGCTCCGTGCCGCAGCCAGAGAGCCGAGTGCAGGGGCAGCGCCGGGCTGCCTGCGTGGTTAGCACCACAGTCACTCAGCGGAGGAGACCAGCGCCAGTAGGAAAGGAGCTGCCGATGTATTTAAGGCATCACCCCCCTGAGTAAAACCTCTCCCTCCCAGCTCCTCTTCACAGCTGGGGAAGGCGAGGAAGAAGCTTCCTTCTTGGGCTGTGGAAGGAAGTTTCCATCCCACTTCATCCCTGAAGTATGTTCTTCCCCTGGGTGTCTGTTCTTACACTGCTTCGGATTCTGGGTGAGTGGCGTATCTGCACCATTTCAGCTCTGTATGGGGCCAGACGGTCACCGTGTGGAAATGGCCACAACTGAAAGGCAGCTGCATCCAGTTCCAGGCATGCGGAATTAGCCCTAATTTCTTTTTGTAACCATTTGTTTATAAACCTTCTCCTCCCTCCAGCCCCTGGATGCTTGGGAGGTAGATAAACACTGCAGGTTCAAGCCAAGAGCCGTGTGTAGCTCTACATAAGCACTTTATTGTTTTCCAGAAGGGGCTAATGGAGAGTCAGTGACACAGCCTGAGGACAGACTGACAGTATCCCAAGGGGCCCCAGCGCTGCTGAAATGCAAGCTATGACTATGACACTTCCTTTGCTGCCTCCCACGCTGTGGTGGTACGAGCAGTACCCAGATGAAGCCCCTCGCCTCTTGCTGACAGAATACGAAGCATCGGATGAGGAGGAGAGCAGGAGCCGGCGAGGGTTCTTCGCCACAGCCGACAAACAGGGGAAGACTTTCCATCTGAAGAAAAACGCAAGTGAAGTTCGCGACTCTGCCGTCTACTACTGCGCCATGAGCGTCACAGTGATCGCACCCAGCAGGGTCGCTGCGCAAAAACCCGCTGGGGGAAGAGGAGGCGGCACTGAAGATGTGTGAGTTCCAGCCGCAGAAGGACAGACTTTGCACAGCTCCATTAGAGTCAGTGAATCCTTTCCCCAGGGTGTTAATGTGCCTCGCTTCACTGGAGTCAACGGGCCAGATCCCAGACTGTTGGGACTGGTTGGAGATCAGTGGAAGCGAATGATCCAGTTCCTCAAAATGTTTTAAAATCAATGAGGAATTGCATAGGAGTCAGCTGAGCTGCAGGGGTTCCTATCAGTTGTGGATCCGAGCCATTAAAATAGGACATTGGGGTCTCTAAAAAACTGAAAAGTTCCACATTCCTAGAGGAAACAGAATATAAATCTCGTTTAATTTTTCCAACAATTTCTGCATCCCAGAACTGCCCTTCTGTGTATTGTGTGAAGGTTTTGCTGGTTTCAGAAATGAAGTGATACAGAAATTAAAGTCAAGTCAGGAAAGATAGGAACATTGAAATTACTGGTGTGGAGTAGACTAGACAGCCATCTAGCACAGTATTTGCTCTCTGACTGTAGTTACTGCCATCTACTTCAGAGGAAGGTGAAAGGCACTCTGGAGTGGGTAGTTATGAGGGAACTTCCCTTATAGGAGGTTTTCCCCTAGCCTTGTGCAATTGTATATAAATTTATGTCTTGAAGAAGGATTTCCTTCACCTTCCAATTTTTAGAGTCCTTTTTAAGTAAATTCTGAAAATTTATGTTTAAAATCTCTAATAACGTTCCCAGGTTTATTTATCCTGGCACTCTCACTTATATGGGCATGTCTACACTATGAAATTAGGTCAATTTTATAGAAGTTGATCTTTAGCAACTGATTTTATACAGTCGATCGTGCATGTCCCCACTAAGTGCCTTAGGTCGGCAGAGTGCGTTCTTAATGCCGTGGTAGCATTGACTGAGGGAGTGGTGCAATGTGGGTAGTTATCCCACAGTCCCCACTGCCCATTGGAATTCTGGGCAATGGCTGATGGGGGGAAAATGTTGTGGTTTTGGGTACAGGTCGTCAGTCTCCCCTCCCTCCTTGAAAGTAAAGGCAAACAATTGTTTTGCACCTTTTTTCCTGGGTTATCTGAGAAGACGCCCTAGCATGGCAAGCATGAAGCCCACTCAGCTGTACACTGCTTTTGTGAGCATTGCAAACACCTCATGCATTATCCTGCAGTACGTGCAGAGCCTAGCTAGGTGCTGCCGGTGCAAGGAAGATTGTGAGGAGGACATGGACACAGACATTCCTGAAAGCAAGTGATGTGGCAGTTGGGACATCATGGCATCATTGGGCCATGTTGATACAGTGGAACTCCCATTCTGGGCCTGGCAATCAAGCAGAGGCTGGTGGGTCCCCATAGTGGTGCAGGTCGGGGATGATGCCCAGTGGCTGCAAAACTTTTGCATGTATAAGGCCAATTCCCTGGAACTTTGTGAGTTGCTTTCCCCTGCACAGGAATACCAAGATGAGACCTGCCCTGACAGTTGAGAAGCGAGTGGCGATAGCCCTGTGGAAGCTTACAATGCCTAACTGCTACCGGTCAGCTGGGAATCAATTCGGAGTGGGCAAATCTACCGTGGGGGCTGCTGTGATCCAAGTAGCCAAGGCAATCAGTGACCTTCTGCTAACAAGGGTAGTGACTCTGGGAAATGTGCAGGTCATAGTGGATGGCTTTACCGCAATGGGTTTCCCTAACTGTGGTGGGGCGATAGATGGAAAGCACATCCCAATCTTGGCACCAGACCACCTTGCCAAAGAGTACATAAATCACAAGGGGTACTTCTCAATGGTGTTGCAAGCACTGGTGGATAACAAGGGCCATTTCACTGACATTAGTGTGGGATGGTAGGGAAAGGTGCATGATGCTCATGTCTTTTGGAACTCTGGGCTGTTCAGAAAGCTGCAAGAAGGGACTTTCTTCCCAGACCAGAAAATTACCATTGGGGATGTTGAAATGCCAATAGTTATCCTTGGGGACCCAACCTACCCCTTGCTCCCATGGCTCATGAAGCCGTACACAAGCAGCCTGGACAGTAGTAAGAAGCAGTTCAACTATCAGCTGAGCAAGTGCAGAATGGTGATAGAATGTTCCCTTGGGAGTTTACAAGGGCGCTGGTGCAGTTTGCTGAGTAGGTTAGACCTCAGCAAAAGCAATATTCCCATTGTTATTGCTGCTTCCTGTGTGCTCCATAATATCTGTGAGAGTAAGGGGGGAGACATTTAGGGGTGGGGTGGGAGGTTGAGGCAAATTGCCTGGTGACCAGTTTTGAGCAGCCAGACACCAGAGCAATTAGAAGAGCACACCGAGGTGCAGTGTGCATCAGAGAGGCTTTGAAAAACAGTTTCATGACTGACCAGGCCACGGTGTGACAGTTGTGTGTTTTTGTTCTTGATGCAAAGCTTCCCCCTTTGGTGAATGTTACTTCCGTGTAAGCCAATCCCCACCTCCTGCTTTTGACCACAGCTGTAACAGGAAATAAAGTCCCTATTGTTCTGAATCCATTCATTCTTTATTTATTTAAAAAAACCTTGAGATCACTGGCAACGCTGACTAGTAAAAGGAAGCCCGGGTGTACGAACGGTTTGATAGGGGACGGGGACTGGGGGTTGCGGGGGGCGGGGTGGGGGGGGGGGAAGAGAGAGGACAAGGCCACATTACTTATTGTGGCCACACTACAAATCAAAGCTGTTTGAATGACAGCCTTCTATTGCTTGGGCCATCCCCTGGAGTTGAGTGGCAGGGTGCCCTGAGCCTCCCCACCCCTGTAGTCCTGGGCATCTGGGTGAAGAGGATATGGAAATTGGTGAGGAGGGCAGGCGGTTACACAATGGCTGAAGCGGTGGTCTGTAATCTAGTTGCCTTTCCTGCAGCTCCACCAGACAGCTCATCATGTCCGTTTGCTCCCCCATTAGCCTCAGCATCTCCTCCTGCGTGTTACGATCATGCTCAGTGTACGCTTTCCTGGCCTCTTCCACCGAATGCCTCCATGCGTTCAGCTGGGCCCTATCAGTGTGGGAGGACTGCATGAACTCGGAAAACATGTCATCACGAGTGCGATAATCTCAGGGCTGGAGTTGATGTGGTGAGCATAGAAACATTTGCAGCTGCAGGGGGAATAAAAAGGGAGAGTAGATTTTACAGAAGATACATTTCTGAGAACAAAAGGGAGACTCTCTCATAGTGAATCAAGCAATTCACAGCAGACAGCACATGTATTTTAGGTACAAGGTTGCATTTTGCCTTTTAAATTGAGCACCTGCCAGTATGGTGACACATCACGCACGGCTGGGCAACAGAATTCAGTTTCCAGGCAGCCATGGTAAGCCAAAGGGTACACGGGGTTGGTTTCTTCCACCTTCATAACATGTGGGAATGGTCTCAAACTGCAGCGTCCTCCTTTCTCATAGCAACCAATGCTGGTTGTGTTTGCCGTTTAAAAGGAGGGGCTGCGGTTTGGGAGTGGATGTGCACCACGTGCACTGTCGGTGTGGATTCCACACACACACCCCTTCTCCACAGCATGGCTATTTTCCGGGATGATTCCTTCTAGCCATGCACAAACAGCCCATCGTGATTGGGGTCAGAATGTGTTGGGGATCAGCAAACATAGTGGATCACTGCTCCATTACTAAACTTTCCCTATTTCAACCAGGTGTCCATGAGCGATATCACCCTCATGAGAGTGAGAGAGCAAGATAAGGAGAGCATGCTGCAGGAATGTGCCCGGAATCCAGGACCATTTGTGCTGCAATGATTCCAGACCACTTGCTGTTGGCTTGGCATGGTAAAGTGTCCTACCGTGGAGAATGGAATAAGGCAACCCTTCCCAGAAACCTTCTGCAAAGGCTTTCAGAGTACCTCCAAGAGATCTCCATGGAGATGTCCCTGGAGTATTCCCGCTCCATCCCCAGTCATGTAAACAGACTTTTCAAATAGCTGGACTGGCCACAAATGCAACCCAATAGTTCAGGGCATATCAAATATTAAACACAATTGCATTTAACCCCTGTAGTGTCATTACAAATGTGCACTCACCAGAGGGGCCTTCTCCACCTTCAGGGTCTGGGAACAGTAGGTCCTGGGTGGGAATTGGCTCCAAGGTGAGGAAAAGGTCCTGACTGCTGGCGAGAATGGATTCTCTGCTTGCCTGCTGAACATTGCCCTCCTCTTCCTCCTCTTCCTCGTCCACAAATTCCTCTTCCATGTTGCGTGAGACTCCCGCCTTGCAGGTGTCCACGGACAGTGGTGGAGTAGTGGTAGGGTCCCCCCCTAGAATGGCATGCAGCTGCTCAAAGAAGCAGCATGTCTGTGGCTCTGATCCGGAGTGACCATTAGCCCCCTTTGTCTTTTGGTAGGCTTGCCTGAGCTCCTTAATTTTCACGTGGCACTGCTGTGTGTCCCTGGTGTAGCCTCTCTCCACCACGCCCTGTCTGATTTTCGTATAGTTATCGGCATTTCTTCTGCTAGTTCGGAGTTCTGCCTGCACAGATTCTTCTCCCCACACAGCAATCAGATCCACCGTCTCCCATTCTCTCCATGCTGGAGCTCGTTTGCGACCCTGCGTCTGCATGCTCACCTGTGCTGCTGAGCTCCCCACGCTGACCAAACAGGAAATGAAATTCAAGAGTTCCCGGGGCTTTTCCTGTGTGCCTGGCTAGTGCAGCCAAGTTGAAAGTTCTGTCCAGTGCGGTCACATTGGAGCACTGGGGGACATCTCCCAGAGTCCAATACCATCGAATTGCACAATGATGCGTCTGCACTACCCCACATTCCACCCAAGAAGGTCAATTTTAGAGCTACTCCCCTCCTCGGGGAGGAGTACAGCAGTCGATTTTAAGAGGCCTTTAAGTCGACGGGAGGAGGTTGGTTGTGTAGCTGCTTTGCTTATAAAATCGACCTAATGTGGCTAAATTCAACCTAACCTCATAGTGTAGACCAGCCCTGAGACAAGATTTGTTCAGCAAACATCTACCACTTATAGACCAAGCTACCAACCTTCAACTCAAATGTTATTTCCACTTAAACCTGTCAGTGTGAAAGCTTGAAATCCACACAGTTACAAACAGACATGAAATTCTTTCAGAGACAATAAAGAGGGAAATTATTAGGTATGGATTTACAACAAATGGTGAGATTTACCAGACAGCTGAATAACTCCTTATTTTCTGGATAAATTTGGGAATAAGATGGAAATAGCTGGGACAGGTATGCAGAATGAAGCCAAAACATCCGCCAATGGACACATACCTTTGGGCAGTTCTAAACGGGGCTAGATGATAGAGAGAGAAAGTGTGTGGGATTTAGCAGCATACAAAACGTGTTAAAACTGGCCTAGAACAGACAGGAATAGGGCAGCCACGTCTGTGCCCTGTGTGACATTTAATTGTGAATCCTTCCTGCACTTTCAGACTATAATCTTTTCTTCCCAATTCTTCTGTACCTTTTAGCGAGCTATACAGAGGTTTGGTGTAGCTCAAATGATCGCAGGGGAACTACACTGATTTCCTCCAGCTGCGGGATTGACCCTAATTCCTTTCCCTTGACATCAGGCAGATCGTGCAGCTGTTGAACACTGGATAGTCCGTCTGGAGTAAAAGTAAGAAAAACACTGAGCGGTTTAGGGGAAAAGTCCTCCACGCTCCCCACAAGGGGCCGCTGTTTTCTCACCGACTCGCCTCTCCGGCAGAGCTGTCTCGGGCTGGCCGTTCAGAGCCCCGCTGTTTAACCTGGTCTCGGATCCCGCCGCAATTTCTCCTCCCCCTTCCTCGAGTCTCCAGCTCCGTGCCGCAGCCAGAGAGCCGAGTGCAGGGGCAGCGCCGGGCTGCCTGCGTGGTTAGCACCACAGTCACTCAGCGGAGGAGACCAGCGCCAGTAGGAAAGGAGCTGCCAATATAGTTAAGGCATCAACCCCCTGAGTAAAACCTCTCCCTCCCAGCTCCTCTTCCCTGCTGGGAAAGGCGAGGAAGAAGCTTCCTTCTTGGGCTTTGGGGACTGGGGAGGAGGTTCCATCCCACTTCATCCCTGAAGTATGTTCTTCCCCTGGGTGTCTGTTCTTACACTGCTTCGGATTCTGGGTGAGTAGCGTATCTGCACCATTTCAGCTCTGTATGGGGCCAGACGGTCATCGGGTGGAAATGGCCACAACTGAAATGCAGCTGCATCCAGTTCCAAGAGATGCGGAATTAGCCCTAATTTCTTTTTGTAACCATTTGTTTATAAACTTTTCCCTCCCTCCAGCCTCTGGATGCTTGGGAGGTAGATAAACACTGCAGGTTCAAGCCAAGAGCCGTGTGTAGCTCTACATAAGCACTTTATTGTTTTCCAGAAGGGGCTAATGGAGAGTCAGTGACACAGCCTGAGGACAGACTGACAGTATCCCAAGGGGAACCAGCGCTGCTGAAATGCAGCTATGACACTTCCTATATTCCCACGCTGTGGTGGTACGAGCAGTACCCAGATGAAGCCCCTCGCCTCTTGCTGACAGAATACAAAGCATCGGATGAGGAGGAGAGCAGGAGCCGGCGAGGGTTCTTCGCCACAGCCGACAAACAGGGGAAGACTTTCCACCTGAAGAAAAACTCAAGTGAACTTCGCGACTCTGCCGTCTACTACTGCGCCATGAGCGTCACAGTGATCGCACCCAGCAGGGCCGCTGCACAAAAACCCGCTGGGGGAAGAGGAGGCGGCACTGAAGATGTTTGGGTTCCAGCCGGAGAAGGACAGACTTTGCACAGCGCCATTGGAGTCAGTGAATCCCATCCCTTGGCATCCTCCTGTTAATTGGTGTATCTCCTTAGACTGACCTCACACTTGGTAGAGCAACCCCCCTCCTTTCATGTATTTATACCTGTTCCTCTATTTCCCCTCCATGCGTCTGATGAAGTGGGTTCTAACCCACGAAAATTTATGCCCAAATAAACTTGTTAGTCTCTAAGGTGCCACAAGGACTCCTTGTTGTTTTTGCTGATACAGACTAACACGGCTACCACTCTGTAACCCTTCCCCAGGGTGTAAATGTGCATAGCTTCCCTGGAGTGAATGGGCCAGATCCCAAACTCTTGGGACTGGGTGGAGCTCAGTGGAAGCAAATGATCCAGTTCCTCAAAATGTTTTAAAATCAGTGAGGAATTGCATAGGAGTCAGCTGAGCTGCCCTGGTTCCTATCAGCTGAGGATCTGAGCCATTCAAATAGGACTTTGGGATCTCAACAAAATTGAAATGTTCCACATTCCTAGAGGAAACAGAATATAAATCTCATTTAATTTTTCAACTATTTCTGCCTGCCAGAACTGCCCTTGTGTCTGTTGTGGGAAGCTTTTGCTGGTTTCAGAAATGCAGTGATCCAGAAATGGAAGTGAAGTCAGGAAAGATAGAAATATTGGAATTACTGGTGTGGAGTAGACCAGACAGCTATCTAACTCAGTTTTTGCTCTCTGACTGTAGTTACCACCAACACCTTCAGAGAAAGGTGAGAGGCACTCTGGAGTAGGTAGTTATGAGGTAACTTCCCTTATAGGAGGTTTTCCCCTCTCCTTGTGCAATTGTATATAGATTTATGTCTTGAAGAAGGATTTCCTTCACCTTCCAATTTTTAGAGTCCTTTTTCAGTAAATTCTGAAACTGTATGTTTAAAATCTCTAATAACGTCCCAAGGCTTTATTTATCCCTGCAAGCTAACTTATATGGGCATGTCTAACTACGATATTAGGTCAATGTTATAGAAGTCGATCTTTAGCAACCAATTTTATACAGTCGATCGTGCAAGTCCGCATACGTGCATTAGGTCGTCAGAGTGCGTCCTCAATACCGGGGGTAGCATCGACTGACGGAATGGTGCACTGTGGGTAGCTATCCCACAGTCCCCGCTGCCCACTGGTATTCTGGGTTATGCTCCCAATGCCTGATGTGGAAAAAACGTTGTTGTGGGTGGTTTTGGGTACATGTCGTCAGTCTCAAGGGGTCAGACTTCAAACTCTCAGGTCATTCAGTGCCGCACTAGGGGAGTCAGGGGGCGAGACATCCCCCACCCATTCACTCATTTGCTCATTAGGTGGCAGTGTTGTACCCGCAAAATACATCCCCTCTATCAACGACACACACAGTATCTCAGCCCCTATTTATTTCTGAACTCTGCCCTCTACAGTACACACCTCCTTCTGCAGCTCAGAGACCGTGAGAAAGAATTCAAGGGAAAGTGCTCACAAGAAGAAAGAGACACTTGCACAAGGTTTGCAGAATAAGACGCTCCAGGGATGCAATATAAATGTTAAAGGCATCACCCCAAAGACAATAGTCTCACTTTGCCCTTCTTTTTATGTGGGAAAGGGAAAAGACACAGCTTCCTTTTTGTGCATAGGATCGGGGATGAGGATTATTAAAACACCAATCATGACAATGAAAATGCCTCTTATTTTCTCTTTGCTGATTGTACTGGTTTTTGTTTTAAGTGAGTATGGTTTAGTTCCGGGCCATTAACTATTTTATTTCCATTTTATAATTGGTAGTTCTATGCTATCCTCATTTCATTTAATCTATTCTAGTCTATTCCTTACACTTCTCAACCTGCCAATGGCCAAATTGGAAACTTTAATCGCTGGGAAAGATCCTAAATGGGGGATGGATAAGGTGTTGACATAAAATTATTCATCAATTAAAATGAAAAGGAGAGACGGGATTCCTTCCTTTTGTGTAAATGGTTCTTTATTTCTGATGTAAATAGTTTTCAACCACAGAAAGAAGCTGGGCACCACGTACTTTTGAGGGGAAGGTAGGTAATTGTGGCAGTAAATTGATGGAGATCTTTGCAAATGGGCTACACTAAAAAGGATATTTTATTATGATAATGTCCTGTGTGGCTGAGATTTTGAAAAGATTTTAAAGCAGTGAGGGAAATCTACAGGGAAATTTGGGACCCCACCTGCCTTAACATATGAAAATTCCAGCCTTACCCAATTAGCAAAATGTGTTTTCTTTTGCAGAAAGCACCTATGCAAACCCAACAACACAACCCCAATGCACTGTTACCATCCAGGAAGGAAAAACTGTGATTCTCCACTGCACTTATAACTCCTCTCTGGTTCAGTCTCTCTTCTGGTATGAGCAGTATCCCCAAGACACCCCTCGCGTGTTGCTGACACAATATGAAGCATCGAGTCAGCAGGAAAAGAGGCGCAGAAGAGGGTTCTCTGCAAATCACCAGAAAGACTCCAAATCCTTCCACCTGGAGAAAAACTCCCGCGAAGTGAGCGACTCTGCTGTCTATCACTGCGCCTTGAGAGACACAGTGAGCAAAGCCCCCAGGGCAGCTGTCCAAAAATCCCAGGACTGAGGCTATGTCTATATTTGCAGATGTACAGTGCAGGGAATAACAGCACCCCTCAGAGAGCACTGCAGGGAAAGTGCTGTTGTGTGTTCACACTGTCAGCTGCCAGTGCAATGGAGTGGCCACACTTGCGGCAGTTGCAGCTGCATTTGAAGGTACACTCTGCAGCTGTCCCACAAAGCGTCTCTTTCTCTTCTGCTGCTGAGGCTTGTGGGAAGGTGGAGGGGGTCGTGGGGCATCCTGGGTCCTGTCCCAATGCCCCACCATGCATCGCTTCGCAGCCCAGCAGCCCCTTTGCATCCGTCCACATTTGGTGCCATCTTTCAATGGTTTTTGCACTATGTGCTCTGCCTGCCTCTTGGTCTGTGGGAATGGATCCCGAACTGTTAAAGAACATGCTGATGGGTCTCACTTATACATCACGAAAGGCAGTCGAGTTACTCCTTACACCAGAAAGCGGCACTGAGGAGTCTGACACTGATGTCACCATGCATGGCAGATATGACACAAGATTGCTTGTGACATTCACAGAGGTGCTGACCCCTGTGGAACACCACTTTGGGGCTCGGGAAACAAGCACTGAACGGTGGGGTCACATCGTGATGCACGTCGGGGATGACGAGCAGTGGCTGCAGAACTTGCGATGAGAAAAGCCACTTTCATGGGACCGTGTGCTGAGCTCGCCCCCACCCTGCGGCGCCAGGACAGGAGAATGAGAGCTGCCCTGCAGGCGGAGACGCAGGTGGTGTTCGCACAGTGGAAGAAGGCTACTCCAGACAGCTACCCATCGGCTGCTAACCAGTTTGGAGTGAGGAAGTCAACTTCTGGAATCATGTTGATGCAAGTTTTCAGGGCCATTAATTGCATCCTGCTCAGAAGAACCATGACGCTGGGTAACGTGCATGGGATTGTGGCTGGCTTTGCACAAATGGGTTTCCCTAACTGCAGAGGGGCGATAGATGGGACACATATTCCAATTCTGGCACCAGCCCACCTAGCCTCAGAGTACATTAATCGGAAGGGATATTTCTCTATGGTTCCCCAGGCGCTTGTGGATCACCGGGGGCATTTCATTGACATTAATGCAGGCTGGCCCAGAAAGGTGCATGACACGCACATCTTTCGGAACACTGGTCTGTTCAGGAAGCTGCAAGCCGGGACTTTCTTCCCGGACCAGAAGATTACGATAGGGGAAGTCGAAATGCCCATTGTGATTCTGGGAGACCCCACCTACCCCTAGATGCAGTAGTTTATGAAGCCAGACACAGGGAGCCTTGATAGCAGCACGGAGTGGTTCAACAGAAGATTGGGCAGGTGCAGAGTGACTGTGGAGTGTGCTTTTGGCCATATAAAGGCCAGCTGGCGATGTCTGTATGGGAAGCTGGACCTGGTTGATGACAACATCCCTATGCTTATAGCCGCATGCTTGTACCCTGCATAATATTTGTGAAGGGAAGGGTGAAACCTTCACTCAGGCCTGGACAGCTGAGGCTCAGCACCTGGAGGCTAACTCTGAACAGCCAGAGACAGGGCATTTAGAAGGGCACAGCGCCAGGCTGTAAGGATTAGGGATGCCTTGAGGCAGCAATTGGATGCTGACAGCCAGTAATGTTTGGTGCCATGCACGGGAGTGCAGTGATTGTAATGCTAGTAGGCGATTGTGATTGCTCCATATGATGTACTGACTAGCAGTGCCTGTTGCTTTCCTGGGCTATGTGTGCTTTCATTTAATGGAATGGAGAATGCTTCAAAACAAAAATAAAATCATTTATTAAAAAACCCAGAAAAGTTGGAGAGACACACATGGTATGACACATCTGCACTGAGTTGGAGGGGGAAAGGTGCTGTGAGGGCTCCAGAACGGTTACAGATTTGTGTATGTCCAGCTATCATATGCAGCCTTGCTGTCTGGAGTGCTGTGCAATGGATGCTGCACTTCAGCAGGGCTAAACTGTGTGGGAACAGGGGTTGAGTGCAGTGCATACTGGTGGGAGTCTGCAGGGCTGGATGGTGAAGGGGCAGGTGTGGAATGCAGTGGATGCCGACTGGGGACAGGATGGTAGTCAAACTGTGTTGGCAGTGACATGGGGGCACAAGGGAAAGAGTTTTGGGGCACCGGCTGCAGGGGAGGGCGGACATGGAGCTGCTCCGTATGCAGTGCTAGGAGCGCCTGGATCGATTCCGCTTGCTGATCCATGATATTTAGAAGCCGCTCCATGGCTTTTTTCCGGTGCTCCACGTTCTCCTTCTGCTCCCTCGTCTCTCTGTCCTGCCACTCCTGCAGGTTTTTTTTTTTTTATTTTCAGCAGTGATGTGCTGCATAACTTCATGCAAAATGTCCTCTTTAGTTTTTCGAGGCCACTTCCTGAGTCTGTGCGGCTGTTCAGCTGGCGATAACGAGGCAGGCTGGGATTCCAAAGTCAGATCTATGAAGTAAAAATGCAACATTTTACAGAGCGCCATCGTTAGCAATAGACAGAGCACTGACACAACTGTTTTAAAACACAAGCACTACTCACATACCTACCACTAACTGGCTGTCCCAAGGCGAGAGCACATAAGCCACAAGACCCCCAAAATGATGAATAACCGCAGGGGCAGGGGGACTCATTGTTCCAAGGCCTTACTGTACTCAGGGACCGTGTGTCTTGGGGAGAGCCAACACTGCAGGGAGGCCCTATACTCAACACTGTCCATACATTTTCCACAGGCTGTGTTCATCCTGGAAGATATCTTGTTGCTGAGGGTGACTTGGAACCAAGGGAGGCTCTTCTGAAAGACTGCGGCTTCTGCCCTGACCCTTACGTGGCTCGCCTGTGTGCAGCAATTGTCTCTCCCCACCGATGGCACAGTGGCATGGGAATGTTACCCTTAATGGAACAAGGAACAAAGCTCCTCTGCAGATTACTTGTGGAAGCGGATTGCCCAGTATCTCCATGAGACTTTCGAGGAGATCTCTGAGGCCGATTACCGTGAAGTGAGAGAGTCCACGAACACCCTGTTCCACCTGTAGGCGTGTGTCTGTACAAGCACTGAAAAGTGCCAAACCTGCTTTCTGCAACCCTCCTGGCCCCAACAACTTGCCCCCAACAATCGGCCCCCAACACCTCGCTTTCCAAAATCAAAGCTGCTTAACAGGCTCCTCCTCTGCTGTTTGAGCTTCCCCAAGCACCGACTGCTATGACTGGCTAGCCTCCTCTGGGGCAGAAAAGAGCTCCTGGCTGCATGCATCTGAGGATGCCAGGTTGTCCTCTGGGTCCCCCCTCCCCCTCGGCACCCTCACCCTCGATTTCCTCCTCCTGGATCAGAGGACTCTCAGCTGGCACAGCCCCTGAAGTGTCCATGGGCTCTTCGCAGTGGAGGTGGGGTGGCTCCCAAGTATCGCATCCAGCTCTTTGTAGAACTGGCAGCTCGTGGGTGCAGCACCGGAGCAGCGGTTTGCCTCCCGTGCCTTGTGATAGGCGTTCTGAAGCTCCTTCACTTTGACCCTGCAGTGTGTCCCAGTAATGGCCCTTTTTGATCATGGACCTTGATCTCTGCCTGTAGGTATCATAATTCCTACAGCTGGAGCACAGAGGCGACTGGACAGCTTCCTCCCCCCAAACGCTGATGAGGTCCAGCAGTTCGGCATTGCTGCAAACAGGGGATCGCCTGGTGCGTGGAGCAGGCATGGTCACCTGGAAGGATGTGCTGAGAACACTCCAGGCTTCACCAAGCAAACAGGAAGGGAATTTTCAAAATTCCCAAAGAATTTAAAGGCAGGTCTGATGGTTGATCACCTGAGGGCAGGGCAGTAGAGTTCAAACCCATAACCAGAGAGGCTAGAACAGGCACTGTGGGACACATCCCGGAGGCCGATCTCAGTGCAGTAATAGACAAGGGCATTTACACTGGCACCAGGGCACTGTAGCCTGGGCGCAGAAAGCTCCATGCCTCTCGTGGAAGTGGTTGACCTAGAGCGCTCCAACTTTGGAGTTTGGGCATACTAAATACCTTGCTAGTGTGGACACCTCAGGAGCTACAGTGCCAGGGGCTGATTTAATGCACTCCAACTTGCCAGTGGCTTTTGTGAACAGGGGCCGCTAACAGGGAGTTTCGAGACGGAGTTCTCCAGGTGAAAGAGGAGCAAATACGTGACCCTTGGGGAAAGTGGCTGTCTGTAGTGTGTGTTTGTGTTTGGGGGTTACGTGCTGTGTGGTGAGCTTGGGTTTGTTTGTTTGTTTGTTTGTTTGTTTGTTTGTTTGTTTGTTTGTTTGTTTGTTTGAAGGACCGTGTGCTGTGGATGGCAGTTGGAAGCTGTGAGCTTCTAAACAAGGTTTGAAATCTTGAAGCCTCTGTTCGTTGACTGAACCTTAGGCAGGGGGAGAGGCTATCAAGGAGGCCAGGGCTTTATAAATCAGTGAGCTAGCGAGCAGGGGCCGCTAACAAGGAGTTTTGAGAGGGAGTTTGGAAGGGGAGTGGGAAGGGGGCAAGGTACACTTGCCATTCTTTAAAACCTTTACACTAAACTATCGTCAAAATTTCTTGATTTAAACAAAAGCCCTATCATTAACCGAGGTAACGGTAGGTGAAAATGCAGTCAGAAGCCCAGCAGCAGAGTGGGGCCTATCCTGTTTATTGCACTCAGTGTAGCATGTATGATTACCTGCTCTGTGGGCAGGTGGCGTATGTGTGCATTCAGTGCAAGGAGCTCCTGGCCCTCAGAGACCGTGTATGGGCTTTGGAGGCCAGGGTGGAGGAAATGGAGGAGATAAGGGAAGCAGAGAGGTATGTTGATGAGGCTTTCCAGGACACTGTAAATTTGTCCCACCTCCAGTCAGACAGCCCCTGCGCTGTTAAGGAGGATGAAAGGCCCAGAGAAGGAGAGCAATCAACGGGAACAGAGAGAAACCTTTCCACAGTTGGGACCCTGCTTCCAGATGATGTTGGGGTATCCTGTCGCACTAAGGTTACCTCTCCAGGGGAGGGAACTCCAGTCATTAGGAAAAGGCAGGTGTTAGTAATGGAAGATTTGATTATTAGAAACATAGAGAGCTGGGTTTGTGATGACCGGGAGAACCTCATGGTGACTTGCCTGCCTGGTGAGAAGGTTGCGGATCTCTCGAGGCATCAAGATAGACTTATGTGTAGTGCTAGGGAGGAGCCGGTGGTCGTGGTACATGTAGGTACCAACGTAGGCACCGACTTTAGCCGGCGCCGGTGTGTGCTCAGGCCCCCCCACTCCCAGGCCCACTGCAACTCCGCCCCCTCCCCGCCCCCAGCCCCACCCCCATTCCAACCCCTTCCCCAAATCATCCTACCCTGTCTCCTCCCCTGGGAGCGCTGCATTTCCCCTCCTCCCTGGCAAGCCGGGGAGGGAGGTGGGAGAAGTGGAGCGGTGGCACGCTCAGGGGAGGAGGCTGAACAGAGGTCAGTGAGGGGGCTCAGGAAGTAACCCTCGGGGGGGAGGGCAGAGGAACCGCTCCCTGCCCCCGCTCACCTCCGCTCCGCCTCTGCCTCCTCCCCTGAGCGCGCTCCACTTCGCCCCCCTCCCTCCCGCTCCAGGCTTGCCGGGCCCTGCTGTGGGGCCACGGGGAGCTGCCGGTGGGTGCTGAGCACCCACCAATTTTTCCCTGTGGGTGCTCCAGCCCCGGAGCACCCACGGAGTCGGTGCCTATGGGTACCAATGACGTAGGGAAGGGTGGGAGAGACATCCTGGAGGCCAAATTTAGGCTGCTAGGAAAGACTGAAATCCAGGACCTCTAGGGTGGCATTCTCAGAAATGCTTCCAGTTCCATGTGCAGGGCCAGGTGGGCAGGCAGAGCTTCGGAGTCGCAATGCGTGGATGAGACGATGGTGTCGAGAGGAGGGTTTAGATTTATTAGGAACTGGGGAAGCTTTTGGGATGGGGGAGCCTATACAGGAAGGATGGGCTCCACCTAAACCAGAGTGGATCCAGGCTGCTGGCACTAAACATTAAAAAGGTTGCAGAGCCGTTTTTAAACTAAGAGATGGGGCTGGGGGGGGGGGGCGGGGGGAGCCGATGGCTGCAGAGGCGCACGTGGATCGGACAGAGACGTCTCTTAGAGGAGAGTCTATTGAGAGAGATTCTCTAGGTTTTAGTCAGGAGGAGAGGATGGAAGAGGATAAAGTATGGGCCAGATCAGATGAGAAACATTCACATAAAAAAGAATCTGATGCGTTAGAAAAGGGCAGACAAATAAACAGTGACAAGTTTTTAAAATGCTTGTACACAAATGCTAGAAGTCTAAATAATAAGACAGGTGAACTAGAGTGCCTCATGGTAAAGGAGGATATTGATATAATAGGCATCACAGAAACCTGGAGGACTGAGGACAATCAAAGGGACACAATCATTCCAGGGTACAAAATATATCGGAAGGACAGAACAGGTCATGCGGGGTGGGGCACCATATGTGAAAGAAAAATGTAGAATCAAATGAAATAAAAAACTTAAATTAATCCACATGTTCCATAGAATCTCTATGGATAGTAATTCCATGCTCTAATAAAAATATAACTGTAGGGATCTACTATCAACCACCTGACCAGGACAGTGATAGGACGATGAAATGCTAAGGGAGATTAGAGAGGCTGTCAAAATAAAAAACTCAATAATCATGGGGGATTTCAATTATCCCCATATTGACTGGGTACCAAGTCACCTCAGGATGAAATGTGAGACAAAATTTCTCGATACTTTAAATGACTGCTTCTTGGATCAGCTGGTACAGGAACCCACAATGGCAGAGGCAACTCTCGATCTAGTCCTGAGTGGAGCGCAGGATCTGGTCCAAGAGGTAACTATAACAGGCCGCTTGGAAATAGTGGCCATAATATAACAACATTTAACATTCCTGTGGTGGGAAGAACACCTCAACAGCCCAACACTGTGGCATTTAATTTCAGAATGGGGAACTATACAAAAATGAGGTGGTTAGTTAAACAGAAATTAAAAGGTACAGTGAATAGAGGGAAATCCCTGCAAGCTGCATGAACACTTTTCAAAGACACAATAATAGAGGCCCAACTGAAATGTATACCCCAAATTAAAAACCACAGAAAAAGAACTAAAAAAGAACCACCATGGCTTAACAAGAAGCAGTGAGAGATAAAAAAGCATCTTTTAAAAAGTGGAAGTCAAATCCTAGTGAGGTAAATAGAAAGGAACATAAACACTGCCAAATTAAATGTAAAAATGTAACAAGAAAAGCCAAAAAGGAGTTTGAAGAACAGCTAGCCAAAAACTGAAAAGATAATAACAAAAAGTGTTTTAAGTACATTCAGAAGCAGGAAGCCTGCTGAACAACCAGTGGGGCCCCTGGACAATCGAGATACCAAAGGAGCACTTAAAGACGATAAAGTCATCGCAGAGAAACTAAATGAATTATTTGGTTCAGTCTTCATGGCTGAGGGTGTTAGGGAGATTCCCAAACCTGAGCCGTCTTTTGTAGGTGACAAACCTGAGGAATTGTCACAGATTGAAGTGTCAGTAGAGGCGGTTTTGGAATTAATTGAGAAACTTAACAGTAACAAGTCACCGGGATCAGATGGCATTCACCCAAGAGTTCTGAAAGAACTCCAATGTGAAATTGGAGAACAATTAACTACGGTTTGTAACCTGTTCTTTAAATCAGCTACTGGACCCAGTGACTGGAAGATAGCTAATGTAACGCCAATATTTAAGAAGGGCTCTAGAGGTGATCCTGGCAATTACAGACCGGTAAGTCTAACATCACTACTGGGCAAATTAGTTGAAACAACAGTAAAGAATAAAATTGTCAGACACATTGAAGAACATAAATTGTTGTGCAAAAGTCAACATGGTTTCTGTAAAGGAAGATCATGTCCTACTACTCTGTTAGAGTTCTTTGAGGGGGTCAACAAACATGTGGAGAAGGGGGATTCAGTGGATATAGTGTACTTAGATTTCCAGAAAGCCTTTGGCAAGGTCCCTCACCAAAGGTTCTTATGTAAATTAAGTTGTCATGGGGTAAGAGGGAAGATCCTTTCATGGATTGAGAACTGGTTAAAAGACAGGGAACAAAAGGTAGGAATAAATGGTAAATTTTCAGAATGCAGAGGGGTAACGAGTGGTGTTCCCCAAGGGTCAGTCCTAGGACCAATCCTATTCAACCTATTCATAATTGATCTGGAGAAAGGGGTAAACAGTGAGGTGGTAAAGTTTGCAGGTGATACTAAACTGCTCAAGATAGTTAAGACCAAAGCAGATTGTGAAGAACTTCAAAAAGATCTCACAAAACTAAGTGATTGGGCAACAAAATGGCAAATGAAATTTAATGTGGATAAATGTGAAGTAATGCACATTGGAAAAAATAACCCCAACTACACATACAATATGATGGGGGCTAATTTAGCTACAACTAATCAGGAGAAAGATCTTGGAGTCATCGTCGATAGTTCTCTGAAGACGTCCAAACAGTGCTCAGCGGCAGTCAAAAAAGCAAATGGGATGTTAGGAATCGTTAAAAAAGGGGTAGAGAATAAGACTGAGAAGATCTTATTGTCTTTATATAAATCCAGGGTACGCCCACATCTTGAATACGCCATACAGATGTGGTCCTCTCATCTCAAAAAAGATATACTGGCATTAGTAAAGGTTCAGAAAAGGGCAACCAAAATGATTAGGGGTGTGGAACTGGTCCTATATGAGGAGAGATTAAAGAGGTTAGGACTTTTCAGCTTGGAAAAGAGGGAACTAAGGGGGGATATGATAGAGGTCTGTAAAATCATGAGTGGTGTGGAAAAAGTGAACAGGGAAAAGTTATTTACTTGTTCCCCTAATAGAAGAACTAGGGGCCACCAAATGAAATTAATGTGTAGCAGGTTTAAAACAAATAAAAGGAAATTCTTCTTCACTCAGCGTACTGTCAACCTGTGGAACTCCTTGCCTGAGGAGGTTGTGAAGGCTAGGACTATAACAGGGTTTAAAAGAGAACTGGATAAATTCATGGAGGTTAAGTCCATTAATGGCTACTAGCCAGGATGGGTAAGGAATGGTGTCCCTAGTCTCTGTTTGTCAGAGGGTGGAGATGGATGGCAGGAGAGAAATCACTAGATCATTACCTGTTAGGTTCACTCCCTCTGAGGCACCTGGCATTGGCCACTGTTGGTAGACAGGATACTGGTCTGGATGGACCTTTGGTCTGACCCAGTATGACCATTCTTATGTTCTTATGTTCAGTGTAGACAAGGCCTAAGAAACACAAAGGACTGAAATATCTGAGTCTTTGGGCATCTCAGGAACTCAAAGTGTAACAATTTTCATAACCGGACACAGAGAATGCAGATCCCTGTTCTTAAAAATGTTGAATAATTCTGCCATGGTCTAATCCCCATTCATTACTCTCGTCCAGGTTAGGGGTATGGTCAAAGGTTAGGGTTAAGGGATTGGGGTATTATGTGTGTGGCAACGAGTTAGAATTTAGGGGTAAATGTATTGTTATCATTAAGGATTAGGGATTAGGGTTATGGGTATTTTAAGGTTACGGTTAAGATTAGGGTTAAAGCTTTAGGATTGGAGCATGGTTAGAAGCTGGAGAGTGGAAGTTGGGGTTAGGCCTCTTTTAGGGTTAGTGTTTTAAATTTGGGTTTAGGATTAGTGCTAAGCAGTTAGTGCTAGATTGCGGTAGGATTATGTTTGTAGTTACCCTTTTTTCTTAGGATTGTGGTTAGATAAATTGTTGTGGCAGGATAGAATTTAGGGTTAGGGCTAGAGGTAGGATTAGAATTAGGATTAGGATTCCATTAAGCATTAGGGTCAGAATTAAATTTTTGATTAGGGATAGGGATAAGATTAGGGGAAATGAGGGTTAGAGTTTTTGATTAGGGTTAGGAGTTGGTATTAGGGTTAAGCAAGGGTAATGTTACAGCTAAGGCTAGGGTTAAGGTGAGGGTTGTGGCAATTATTAGGTTAGGTTTAAGGTTAAAGTTGGTGTTATGTTTAGGATTAGGATTTTGGCATTAGGTTATGGCTCTGGGGAAATTAGGGCAAGGTTTTGGGATAACGGTTCAGAATTAATAGCAGGGTTGGGAGCTAGGTTTAGCGTTAGGATTTTGAGTTAGGATTTAAGATTATGGTTAGGGTTGAGCACTAAGGTTGCTCACAATTTTAAAGGAAACCAGGAAACACAGGATCATAGTGGATCAGCCTCCACCTAGACCAGTATTCTGTCTCCAGAAGTAGACAGTACAAGATGCTTCAGAGGAAGGTCCAAGGGACCCTGGATCGATATGGGGGAACCTGCCCTTAGAGGAAATTTCTTTCTCCACCCCACCCCACTCATACAACATTATTTTATACCCAGGAGCAGGAAGTTTACTTCCTTTACTCACTCAGTATTTTAATTGACCCCTCAGTTTTTATTGTGGGAAAAACTAAGTGACCCTATAAAAACCCCTCTCTACTACTTCCAATGTGGAGTCCAGAGAGGGGGAAAGTATTCCAGCTGTCCTGAGAAATATTCCCCATTCGTTAACAGATTAGCACACAGGGGGTCACTGTTACACCTGTGAGGCCTAGTCCATTTGTCTGTGTGAGGTTTCTAGAAGGTATGTGTGGTGAGTTCACAAAGGAACTTGGGTACGGTGAAGCTGAACATGCTTTCAGGTGTCTACAGAAATCTTTGGGATTCACAAAACTCAGGTTGGGTGCTCAGGCTTCCTAAAGAATGAGCTGGGAGAGACAGACACCTCCGAATGGGATCCACAAGAGACAGCAGGCTAGGCGGCTCCTCCCGTAAACTAGCCAACAGGGAGATACCAAGCTGAGTGGTGTGTGTGCTAAGCCCGGCCTCTCTCAGGGATACATAGGTGCCTAAATCTGGGCTGTAGGGAAATGTCTCTCTCTGAGATTATTATTTGCAAACCCTCTCTTGCCATTAAGCTGCGGGGGAGGAAGGAGGAGGTCCCTTGTAACTTTTAACTCAATAGTTAAGCTACTCACTGGGCTATGGGACATTCTGGGTTGGGGGAGGGACCTCAGTGTCTTCTACTGAAGCTGTTCCACTGTGAATAAGTTATTTGAAAAAGTCTATTGGAGCAGAGGCACTGGGTGTCCCCCCCAGGTAAGTCCTCCCACCACCAGGCTACAGACTTATTCTCTCCCCCACCCCCATGGCCATGAATCTTTCAGTGTTTATTCACTGGGGAACAGCTCTTTCAGGCCAGTTGAGGGATCTCCACCCTCCCCGAATATCCCAAAGCCCAGCAGTTGGGATACTCACCTACAAGGTTACAGATTCCTGTTCAAATCTCTTCTGCTGCTCAGGTGGAAGGGGGGACTTGAACCAGGAGTCTCCGACATCCCAGGTGAGTATCGTAAAGACTGGGATAAAAGTAAAGAGGAGGGGCTGCTCCTCTCTCCCAGCTTGTATTTAAAATGCCTACGGTGGCCGATCCGACAGGTGAGGTCTGGGCACACTTACTGGGCAGGACCCAGCAGGTGAGTTAGGTGCAGGATCACCCCATCTTCCTCCGTCTTGAGAATCACTCTGGGGTTTAGGCCTCCGCGTCCTGTCATGGCAGTGTGCATCCTGATAGGAAAAAACACAAAACAACTGCCCCCCCCCCGCGCAAACTTTTACTGAATAAATTTAGGCACTGAGAGATTTAAGGCCAGGACAGGCCTTGGGGGCATCTGAACCAGGGTTTTGTGAATCCCAAAAAGGCTTGGTTCTGGGATTTAGGCACCTACTTGTCACTTTAGGTGCCTAAGTCCCTTTGTGAATCTGCCCTTAGGTGCGTTCAGATGGAGAGAGGCGCCTCGAGGGATTCAATGAGAGTTAGGCATCCAGGAGATTTTAAAATAACAGAAAGCCTGTATATTGCCTCATTAGCCACCTTAGGACCTATAATAATCAGACCCTAAATGACTTGCCCAAAGTCACCCAGGAAATTTGTGGCAGAGCCTGGACTCAAAAGCAGATTAATTTGTATCTTTTTGGGGGCAATTTTCAAAACCCTGTAACTCTCCCCTAATTCAGACACCAGAGAATGGCCTCATGCTCAGAACTCCGCCGGAGAGACCCCGGGTGAAATACCCGAGGGGAGGCCTCAGATTTTCGCAAGAGATGAGCGCTTGGTTTTCTTGCTTGTGTCATTATTGTTTTACATCCACTAGAGGGCGCTCTACACCGTCACATCATCCCTGTTTTACAGTACGTTGTGTACGTGTATTAAAGAAACTTGGAACCAGAAGCTGAGTGAGTCTGCTCGTTGTGTGGCGTCACAAGCTGAGAGGAAGGACAGAAAGTTCAGGGAGGAAGCAGGTTTCATCTTTAGGACATAAATGGTCATTCTCAAAAACGCAGAGGAGGAGGAGATATTCTCTACCTAGCTGCAGATCGTAGTAACAACACAAGGGTAACCTGAATCTGCAAAATGCTCTTGTTCGTGGCTGTACAGCTCTGGCTTCTGCTTCCACAGTCAGGTGAGGGTAAAAACTTTCGTTTGAAGTAAAGGCATTTGCAAAGACAAAAATAAAGGTCTCTGAACAAAGAAATCGTAGGAGGAATTTTGTTTTCTTTTGCAAAGAGACAGCCAGGTTAGCATCACAAAACAAGTCATCAGTGTGCTGGGAATAGAGAGAGATGTTTTTGAGGAGTGATTCAGACCTATACGATACCGGCTGAACTTTTCACAGGAGCATAAGGGAGTGAGGGATCCAAGTCCCACTGAGTTTAAAAGTTCCAGCTGTACATACAGAGATATTTAAAGTCTCTCTTTCCCGCCACAGGTCTTGCACAAAGTGACTCCGTGGACCAGTCTCCTCCCGAAGTGAGAAGCTCAGAGGGACAAAGTGTAACTTTACACTGTAATTTCACCACCAGTGACCCAAGCCCGTATCTGTTTTGGTACCGGCAGTATCCGAACCAGCCTCCCCAGCATATACTGACTAAAACGAACTTTGATTCTTCGGATCAGACGCTTGTCCAGGGAAAATTCTCAGCATCTTTGTACATGGGTAATAAGACGGTTCCCTTCAAGATTGAGGCTGTTTCTCACCAGGAGAGCGCGGTGTATTACTGTGTTCTGAGACCCACAGTGGGGGAGAACTGCATCTCCACTCGTACAAGAAGTCAGCGGGGGGTTGTTTATGGCAACATGATAGAATCATAAACACAGGGCTGGAAGGAGCATCGAGAGGCATCTGGTCCAGCCCCCTGTGATGAAGCAGGACCAAATATACTTGGATCATCCTGGACAGGCGTTTGTTTGTCTGATGTGTTCTTTAAAAGCAACTGGTTTTTTTTCCCTGATATTCTGTTAATCTTCTCTAACACACTTTAGTTCCTTCACTTTGCCCTACTGTATATTCCTCTGATTTTTTACTATTAATGAAGATTATTTGGCTTAAAATACATTTCTTATTGAAAAGACTGTAAGCTATAAATGCCAAGCGCTAGAACAAGGGTACGAAGTTAGTTTAACTTTCAATAATATTTTGTCACTACCATAATTTCATATACTCAGGAACTCACCTCCCGTGTTATGACATATATCAGGGAACGAGTTTATCAGAACAAGCCTGGCCCTTCTAGAGAAGGGAACTCTGTCAATACACCTGGAACCGACAGGCGGCAAGGCGCGTGGCCGTGCATTCACACACCTCGCCCCCACGAAACCAAATCCGCCTGAGCCCAGTTTAGTACAAGTCAACCCTCAATCAATCCAACCTGCCTGAACCCCATATCCCACTGAACTGATCCCAACACGATCCAGTCAAACCCAACCCAAAGCAGCGCAACCTAACTCAATGAAATTCAACCCCAAACCCAGCTCGCGTGATTATAGCCCAAACCAACCGAATACAAAACAACGAAACCCGGTTCATTCCAACCAACCAACACACACACATACACCCCATAACACAAACCCAGAGAAACCCAACCCAGTCGAATCCAGCACAGCCCAATTCAGAGAAACAAAAGCTCAAAACAGATGAAAATGGAACATTTTCTCAGCAAGACTGAAGTCCTTTCCATTTTAATGAACGGCAAGGTTGCTCTATTATTTCCCACTACCACCCGTCTCTCTGTCCCCCTCTCTGCCCAGTCACAGTTGAATACAGATCCCACTGTCTGTAAAAGTTTACATCTGGAGGGTTGGTGGCAGGTTCTCAGTAAGCTAGAGGACTCTCAGAAGGGGAATTCCTGCAAAAGCTCAAATACTGGGATATTCAGGTTTCAGAGGGACACGCCGTGTTAGTCTGTTTCAGCAAAAACAACGAGGAGTCCTGTGGCACCTTAAAGACTAACAAATTATTTGGGTATAAGCTTCTATGTTAGTCTTTAAGGTGCCACAGGACTCCGCGTTTGTTCTTCGGATATTCAGGGAATCCTTTGAAGCCTTTGTGCATTAAGCCAGACTTTCCCTGAGTGAGCTCCGTGTGCTCACTCGGATGTAATTTATCCTCTGAGGGGAGGGGGTCTTTGGCGAGTGATTCAACTTGGATATTTAAATGTGATGTTTGTGGAAGCGGGGATTTTCGGAGAAACCAAAGCTAGAAGCGCAATTCCTATTGGGGAAAAAATCCGTGGGACTCCCTCCTCACTGTGCACCAGTAAACAAGAATTCTTGAGAAATTGGTCTTTGGGAAGTGGGGGTCCTAGATTTCTCCGACATGTAATTTACTCTATGTACAACGAGTCACTGTACTTCCTACTTCATGTAACCGCTTGCAAAGAGAGTCACGCTTCCCAGCAAACCAAGACACGCTAAAGAAGGTCTGAGGAAGGCAAGGACGCCGTTCAGAAGGGAAACCAACCACGCTTCATTTCCTGTGGGCTAGGAAGGGCTCTGAGTTCCACATACGCCCCTTATTAGGCCAGTGTCTGAAGAAATTGGGCGAGTCTATCACACTGAGGCAGGACGCTGTCTCTTCAGGGCTGAAGGGTTCAGTACGGAATTGAAATCGGAGCCACTTTGCTTAAAACTATGAGCAAAAAAGTGTGATGTTCGGCGTTTTTGTTTTCACTCTATATCCAGGTAGTTGGTCATAGAGTTTGTCCCATTGCTCCCGAATCTCTCTCTCTCTCTCTGTACACACACACACACACAGAGAGAGCCTCCCTATTCCCATCTCTCTCTCCCTCTCTAAACTTATGCTCAAATAAATTGGTTAGTTTCTGAGGTGCCACAAGTACTCCTTTTCTTTTTGCGAATACAGACGAACACGGCTGCTACTCTGAATCCCTCTCTTTGCAGTCTCTCTTTCTGTCCCCCTTCTCCTCTCTCTCAATCTACCAGTCCAAGGTTATCGTAGTGAGCGCTCGGACTGCATACAACTAGTACATTTGATGTCTTGTTGCAGGTGCTGTGGTGGGTGACCGTGACTCGCTCCAGCCCAGGGAACCCCAGATATCTGGAGCTGAAGGCGGCTCCGTGACCCTCAGCTGTTCGTATGAAACCAGCTACGTGCTGGTGTCTATCTCGACTGGTACCGTCAGTATCCGAACCGCGCCCCGCAGTACATCCTGCGGAGAGGAGCGAAGGAAGTCAGCTCCGTCAGTGATACCGCAGACTTCGCCCAGGAGAGGTTTTCTTCCCAGGCTGATGGCAGCTCCACAGCTCTGAACATCACAGCCCTGGAGCTGGCAGACACAGCGGTGTATTACTGCGCCCTGCAGCGGGCACAGTGACAGAGCCTCACAGCAGAGCTGTACAAAAACCCTCCCCTCCCTTCACCTTCAGGGGCTCTGCATGGAAGAGGGACCAGAGAGAACGTCCCCATGACCCAGCATTTGCCCCCAGTGAGGGATGCAGCGCTGGGCCACAGCTCAGACAGAGGGTGATGTCCTCCCTGTCAGCATCTCGCTGATACATTACAGAATGTGTACACACACACACACACACACACACACACACACACACACACACACACACACCACAGCTCTCTTGAAAATGCCACTCATGAAAACAAATGGATATATGGATCCATAAATACCTGTGATTGAATGGAGGCCTTCCTTCCTCCGGCTCTTAAATCCCAGCCCAAATGTTTAAACGCAGCGGGGTCTGTCTCCACCAGTGTCTGGGCAGCTCCCAGCACAATGGGGCCCCGATGCCGGCTGAGGCTAAACGTACCCGCAGGGCCCTGCGTCCTCCTCGTGCCCCTCACTCATCACAGAACTTAGGCCATTTACACAACTACTTAATGACAGGAGACTCAAAGATCCAAAAAGTTAAAGCCATGTGACCATTAAAACATGATGTTGACAATTCATATGTCAAAGTAAACAGACTTAACCCAACCCCAATACGTTTCAAAGCAGTATTTTTCTTAACTGAATTTTACAGAGAGGCAAAGGATTATCAAGGGAAATACTTGTACCTGGGTTTGTGTGGCATACCGTGAAATCCATATTTTTTGACGTTTACTGCTAAAAAACTAATCCTTCCAAACCTACATATAAGGCTTACAGAGGACTCATTTCATGGATTTATTTGGCAAAGTTTTATGGCTGGCTGGCTGCCAGCCTGATGCCAACTCTCCTGCTATTCCAGCCGGGTTTGGGACTGGCTATGGCAGAGTTATAACCACTAATACTCACAGTAATTTACACTAAGCAGGTTTTAAATGGTGAATTCTAGTGAGAAGATTTTTTTTCCTCAGGAAGCAAAGAAACACTTTCCCCAGACTCCTGTAACTAAGGAATGGCTTGTAGGAACAATCCAATCTTTAAAATAATCTCTTCTGGAGACAAGTAACACAGAGATACACAGATTTTCAAGGTCAAAAGGAAGCATTATGCACATGCAGGTTGACCTCCTGCATAACAGGGGCTGGATAATTTCTCTCAATGACTCCTGCACCAAACCAACAGCTGATGATTCCTCTAGAGAAACACGAGAAATTCCATGTGAAAATAAGCCCCCCCCCCAGTCTAGAGAAATATCTGAATGGCTCATGGAAGAGAGGTCCATCAACAGCTAGTAGCCAAGATGGTCAGGGTTGCAGCCCCATGCTCTTGATGTCCCTAATCCTCTCTGACTTCCAGAAGCTGGGACTGGACGACAGGGGACGGATCACTCGATAATTGTCCTGTTCTGGTCATTCCCTCTGAAGCACCTGGCACTGGCCACTGTTGGAAGAGAGGACACTGGGCTAGATGGACCTTTGGCCATACTGGGCCAGACCATTCTTACGTTTTCTAGCTGCTTTGTCAAAATTACTGGCATGATTTATTGTGTCCACGAGGGGGCGCGCCTGACGTTCTGGGAATTACATTTTACGTTGTGTTTTATTTTAAATCCAACACTCCCCTGGATAGCATCTCTTTCGGGACTCTCGTGTCATAAAGAGGAGAAGGAAGAGGGGGAAGGCACAGAGAGGGCTCTTTTACAGCATTCACTTTCTTTTCATAAACAAAACAGGAGGAAGAATGATTTTTATAATTGGATAAAGGGCCTAGCTGTTGTCTTTATGACCCGTCTCTGCCGAGTTCAGTTCCTTCTGCTCTTCCCATGTCCTGGAGGATCTTTCAGTTTCTATCCCTGTGTCGTGTTAGAGCCACCATGCTGTGCAAACCGAGCCCGATGCGTTGTTATCTCAGTTATATAAATGCGAGTTAATAAATGCATGAATTTACAACCTTTAAATCAAAATATTTGTTGTCAATAAAAGAAATCACCCCACAAATCTTGGAAAATCGTAACAGGATTTCCTGCAGCCGGAAACATGCTGTAGAAGACATTGGGCGAGGTTCTGATCTTTGTCCCATCACCGCAACTCTGGCCGGGTTCTTAGCTGCTGTGACGCGTTTCAGGTCCACTGAAATCAGCATCCATCCATCCAGCTCTCTTTGTCCTTCAGTCTTTCTTTTTAACCAGCTTCTTATGCAAGTAAGTCTCCCTGATGCCCTGGTCAGGCAAAGAAGTCCATTTCATATCTAGTCATTTTAACCATTGGATAGTCACAGCTACAAACAAAACTTTTTGAAAGCTGGGGTGGGAAGAAGAGCCAGGTAGCAGACGGTTTCACAGAGAAATCGGAAGCAAACACCCCTCTCCACTTCTCATTTCCTCTGGGGTTGGGCACTGGGGTCGGATCCGCCCCGCTCGACGTTTCAGGGAGGAATCTGGAATAGTTTAACACATTCAGCCAATGACCCCGTTGCTTCGCTGTTGTGTTTTCACTGCCCCTTTGTGAATCTCAAACCAGATCCGCTTTGCTCAAACCATGGGCACGAGTTTGATACTAAGCTTTTTTATAGTTACTCTGTGCCCAGGTAATTGTGATTTTTGGTTTTGTTCATGCAGCCCGTCCCATTGCTAAATAGTCTCTCCCTAAAACAGGAACCACTTCTTTTAACTATCCTTCCCCCGCTGCCCGCCTGCCTTTTGTTTGCAGGACTCTCCTCTTCTCTGTATGACTGTCTTTTTATCTCGGTCTCTCAGCTTTCTTTCCTTCCATACGCTCTCTCTCTCTCTCTCTCTCTCTCTCTCTCTCTGTCTCTCTCTCTCTCTCTCTGTCTCTCTCTGTCTCTCTCTCTCTCTCTGTGTTTAGGTTGGGCACTCTGATGGTATATAACTGGTATATTTTTTGTTGCAGGTGCTGTACTGGGTGAATCGATCCAGTCCAACAAACCCGAAGTGTCTGCAGGAGAAGGGGACAATGTGACACTCAGCTGTTCTTACAATACCAGCTACTCTGATGTCTTTCTCTACTGGTACCGTCAGTTTCCTGACCAAGGCCCGCAGTACGTTCTCCGAACAGGTGCCAAGGCATACAGCTCCGTCCGGGATTTTGCAGAGTTTGCCAAGAAGAGATTTACTCCCCAGGCTGATGACACCTCTACAGTTGTGACTATCACAGCCCTGGAGCTGGCAGACACAGCGCTGTATTACTGCGCCCTGCAGAGGGCCCAGTGACAGAGCCTCATCCCAGAGCCGTGCAAAAACCCTCCCTTCCTTCACATGAAATTGCTCCCCTTGTCCACATGTTTCCTGACCCCTAAAAAGAACTCTAGTAGATCAGTAAGACAGGATCTCCCTTCACAGAAACCATGTTGACTTTTGCCCAACAATTTATGTTCTTCTATGTGTCTGAAAATTTTATTCTTTACCATTCTTTCAACTAATTTGCCCGGTACTGACGTTAGACTTACCGGTCTGTCATTGCCGGGATCACCTCTAGACTCCTTTTTAAATATTGGTGTTACATTAGCTATCTTCCAGTCTCCATCCCTGTATCATTTTGTACCACCAATCTCCTCTCACCAAGCCTGACTCCTTCTTACCTCATTGATATCTACGAGAGTAGTTATGTGCAGAGGTTTGCAATGTTTTATTACGATATGTGTTGTCTTACAAAAAACTTCATTGAGAAATGGGTTACCATATTTTCCGAGTCTGGAAACATCTGTTTAAAACACGGAGTCAGTTTCTATATGCCTGAGAGAACTCCCCTGTGCAGAACCTCATCTCAGATGAAAGCCATTGTAACCCTAGCAAAGCCAATCTCTATCTCTGACCAGGATGCTGGCAGTCACACCCAGTGGTTAGAGCAGGAGGGAGCCTCCAGAAGACAGAGCCAAGAGGCAAAGCCGAAATCAGGAATGGGAGTTGAGAGCCAGGTTAGGGTTATCTGCAACTTGAGGCAAGGCGGAGTTCAGAGCAGGAGCAGGGCCAGGTCCAAGGCAGGAGCAGGGCGGAACAAAGAGGCACTGGCGCTATAGCAGCCCTGGCAAGTGATTTGATTAACTGCTGCTGACACTGTCTAGCTATCTGCTGCCTTCCTTCCTTCCTTCCTTCCTTCCTTCCTTTTTTAGTTACCCATTAACAAGGAAACCGCGCACTGACTAAATGCACCCCGAGGTCACCAGAACTCTCGATATCTTGCCTATGCCCTGACAATTACAAAGAAATCAGGACTTTTTCTAGACGGCGGGGGCGGGGGGGAGGATGATTACCAGAAGGAAATAAACTTGATGTTGCAGTGAATTCAGCGGCAACCCCCACTTCCCTCTGCTTCCTGTGCACTGGGGGTTGTGTGTATGTTCAGATCCGCCCCACAGAGGAGTAAGGGAGAATCTGGGTCAGGTTTTCGAGACTCTTCCTGCAGTGTGGTTTGAACGCCTCTGAGTGGAACGACCGGGGGTCACTTATCTTAAACAATGAGCAAGTGTTTGCTGCTGAGCCTCTTCCTAGGTACTCGGTGTCCGGGTAGTTCCTGGTCATGCAGCTTGTGTCACTGCCTATGAGTCTGTCTCTCTCGTACCCAAGTTGCATCCTTAGTTATCTTTCTACCAGCTGTTTCTTTCTTTCCCTCACTCCGCCTTTCTCTGTCTAACTCTCTTTCTATCTCTGCTCCACTCCGCTCCTCTGCTCTCTCTTGCAGTGTGCACTCTTAGACTGTCTATATCGGGTGTATTTCGTCTTGTTGCAGGTGCTGTGTCCGGCAATTCAATCCAATCCATTGAACCCGACGTGTCTGTCATAGAAGGAGACGCTGTGGCACTCAGCTGCTCCTACAGCACCAGCTATAGCGGTGTCTCTCTCCACTGGTACCGCCAGAGCCCCCGCCAAGCCCCGCAGTACATTCTCCAGAGAGACGCGAAGGGAAGCACCATCAGTGACCACGCAGATTTTGCCCGGGGAGGTTCACTGCTGACGCTAACGCCACTTCTACAGTTCTGACCATCGCAGACCTGGAGCTGGCGGACGAAGCTGTGTATTATTGTGCCTTGAATGAGACACAGTGAGAGAGCCCCCGGAGACAGCTGCACAAAACCCTCCCACATCCCTCACTTGCATTCTTCCCCATCTGTCTTCGCTGTTGAGTTTGAAAAACCTTTGAAGCAGGGGCTGTCTCTCACTAGGTGTCTGTGCAGCTCCCTGACTGACAGGGCCAGCCCAGATCTCACTTTTAACCTCTAGGTGCCATCACCATGACCGTCATTTTACAACTGTGTGCTAGGAAATACTTGGTCTCAGCGTTTTAATCTGATTTCGGGTTTTGAACACCAGATTCCCATTAAAAATGAACAGGGACGGATATAATAGATTAACGGATTTTAAAAAACAGAAGTCAGCTGGATGATTATCTCTTTGACTCCCCCATGACATAGAACGTCATCCCATAATTCCCCGCATTAAGAAGAACATTTTCAAAAGAGCCTTTTGAAAATGGGATTTAGTGTCCTACCTCACTTAGGTACTTTTGAAAAATTTACCATAAGCCCATAACTTCTATCTAAGTTACTTTTATGGGCCCCATTACCTGAGCTCCTCACAGCCTTGAATTATTTAATTTTCACAACACTTCTGTGATATAGGGCAGGGGTATTATCTCCATTTTAGGGATGAGTCTTCAAGCGCAGAGAATTAACAAATTACCCATCCAAGGTCACAGAGATAGTGTTTGGTAGAGGAGGGACTAGATTCCCAAATCCTAGGCTCCTGGCCTAACTACAGGTCCAGCTTTGCTCTCAAACCTTCCTTACAAACAGAGAAGCAACTTATTTCCCCCCTCCGGGGCAGCACAGCTGAGAGGTGGCAGAGGGGAGAGTAGCATTACCTGGCTGTAGGTTAAAAATACCTACTCTTCATATCAGTATTTCTCCTAACACTGAATCCTTTAATGAGTCACTTGTAATTGTGGTTAGGATTTTCAAGAGTTAAGCACCCAGTTTCCTCTGCAAATTCCAATGAAATTCAACTCCCTTAGGCCCTTTTGAATATCCCAGCCCTAATCTCCAGCCGAAAACAACAACAAACACAGAGTTTTCCTGCAAGTCTGAAGTTTATACACCAGGGGAATTTGAATAATGACTGGACATAGTGAGAAGAAGTTTTTTTTAACATGTGCTAAGGTATCGCCTTCCTTAAAGTCTCACAGCTCAGAAAATAATAATAATAATAATAACAATAATAAAATAATAATAATAATAATAATAATAATAAATAACCGGTTTCCAAAAATTCTCCTCTGGAGAAACATCACCCTGAAACTCCATGCGAATTTTCCCCTTCTGGGTGGTCTCTGACAGTTTTAGTTTTTATTGGTTGCTGTGAATATCTACTAGGGGCGTTCCAGACCTGCATATTAACCACCTTTGACTTTGCAGTTTGTTGCTATGTGCAGTACAAGCGGTTTAACGTCACAAGGCGGGAAGGAAATTGAAGTGGGGCTTACAGAAAAAGCAGGGCTTGTGTTTACATCATTCGCAGTCATTAAAAATAGATAAAGGAAACAACAAACAAATTAACACAAGCGGGAGAAATCTTCTCTTGCTCGCTGCAGACACCTAGTGACCCCGAGGTTGATTAGAAGCTGCAGCGAGCACGCGGTCTCGACTAGTACAGCTCCATATTCTACTGTTGTTGTCAGGTGAGGTCAAGTTTTGTGATGTTCATTGTGAATGTGTAAAAGTGTGAAAGTCGAAATGTGTTTGTAAGGGCCAGGGAGCTCCCGCTCTTAACACGTTCCGGGCGAAAAAGAAAATCCCTGAACTGTGACATTGAATATGGCGTGGTATTTAGGGAAGAAAATTATTCTCCCTTTACAAAGAAAAGACTCCATTCTGTATTCGGGCTGGGATTCACAGATCTGCCTACCGGATCCGGGCAGCCAGGTCCCATCAATTTTAGGACATCTGATCTGCTTCTCTTAGGCGGCTTTGAAGATCTCAGCTGCAGCCTTTCTAAAAATGAATGAGAAAAAATACAGAGATAGACAAATAGATATATCTTGCAGAGAGGGGAAGGACAAATAGATAGAGAGGGTATATGGGGATAGATAGATAGATAGAGGGAGTGTGGGGGACAATTAGCTATCTGGTTAAAGAATGTGTGTGGGGATAGATAGATAGATAGATAGATAGATAGATAGATAGATAGATAGATAGATAGAGTGTATGGGCATAGATCACATCTATTGGAAAACCCTTTGAGATCCTCAGTGGACAGCAGACACAGCGGTGCTAATTTTTATAGTTAATTTGCATCTACTCTTTTTGCAGGACTAAGTACCGAGGTGAACAGTGTCACCCAAAGACAAGGACAGCTGAGCGGGGTACAGAGTGACTCTGTGACACTGCACTGTACTTTCTGGACTGAAGATGCAGGTTATGACACATACTGGTACAAACAGGACAGCAGCGGCCAGACGAAGTACCTCTTCCGAAGGTCTTCCCAAAGGGAGCACAAAGGGGCTGGGAGCCGGTTCTCACTGGACTTCAGGCGAGCCGAAAAATACGTGGGTATGAGAATTGCAGAGTTAGAACTGACCGATTCGGCGATGGTTTTCTGTGCTATAGCTGAGAGGGCCTTAAGTTACCACTGAGGGTGGGTTAATAGAGGGACCTTTACAAAAATCCAGTGATCAGTTTTCTCTTGACTCGGAGACAAAACTGGCGCAGATAGAAATCAGCAGAAAGAGACACAACAAGCCACAAGCAGGGTTTGAATCAAACGGTGCAGGGTGTGACGGAAACCGCACGGGCACTAATTGTGTGGAAATGTTACCCTCTTCCAGGAACCGTCCCCCCACCTCTCCCAAAATACCCAGAACCTCATGAGCCAGATGTCAGTACCTGTCACACCACAATTCCCATGAATAGCTCCGTCTGCTTTTGGGGCCAGACCCCAGCAGGTAGGAATCAGACCTCGCTCGCTCCAGTAGCGTAAACGGGCCAAAGTCTCAGCTGGTGCAAATCAGGGTTGCCCCACTGAATTCAATGGGCCAGACCCCAGGTAGCATAAATCGCCCTAGGGTCAATGGCCCAGATCCCCAGGTCGTGAGTCAACGGGGTTAACTTTGCTTCACGCTGGAGAAAGAACCCGGGGCAAAATTTTTCTCTGGGCTGTGAGCAGGGAGGGCCCTGCCCAGATCTGTGGCAGTGGGATCCATGTGCAGTCCCGTGTGTGTGTGTGTGTGTGTGTGTGTGTTCTAGCCTTTGAAAAAAGTAAAAACCCTGCTCGACCTTGTGATTCTTGCTGCGCTCTTGTCTCCGAAGATGAGACAGAGCTAAGTTGCTCCTACCGAGCTGCGAAAGAGATCTGGAGGTTAGAAAGGTGCCACGTGACAGGAACCAGCCAAAGCCACAGCGGGTGGGGTAAACGCTACCGGAGGGTATTAGCTGTTCCATGGTGAGGGAAACGGCCTTCAACTGGGGTCTATAGGAGAGGACTAAATGGAAGTTTTGCCACAGATTTAATGTCTCTGATTTGCTTCTGTGAGAGCAACTTCACCATAAGATTCTGTTCTACCCGGGTTCCTGTATTGCACCCATCATTGTGGTGGCTTTCGCCCCTGAAGGTCTGGGAACAATACATTTAACCATGAATGCCCCAGAACTCTTGATTTGGACGGCAAGAGCGTTCCTCTCTTGGAGTAAGTGTCCGCTAAAAGGGGAAACGAATGTTAGATCTTCCGTTACCCAATGGGTTTGAGCAGGGGGTGGAATTAGAAGCCAGAATCCCTGGGTTCTGCTCACAGCTCACGGAGGGGAGCAGGGGTCTAGCAACTTAAAGGAGGGGGTCTGGCGTCTTGATTTCTATTCTCACTTCTGGGAGAGGAGGAGAGTCTAGTGGTTGAGAGCAGTCAGACTGAGGATCAGGACTCCTGGGTCCTATGTCCAGAGCTGACTGGGGATCATGCTGCAGTGGGTAGAGCATGGACGATTAGGACTCAGGACTCCTGGGTTCTATTCCGAACTTCACTCCTGCCTTACTAGAAGGCGGGAAAACCCATCCCGCATTCTGTGCCTGCGTCATTCTCTTTGTACAAAATACCTAAAAACAATCTTTCCATTTCTGGCAGGCCGTGAATCCTAAAGGGACTCTTGTTCTCCTCACACTAGAACGGCTGTAGATGTGCGACAGGTTTACATGCTTAATTAAAGTGAACTTTCCCTGCATCTCTTTCCTTCCCTGCAGGTTTCAGCCAGGGACAAGGCAGTGTCACGCAAACACAAGGGCAGCTGGAAAAGTTGGGGGGGTCAGACTATCACCCTGGAATGCACTTTCTCCACTGGATACCAGAATTACTACTTATTTTGGTACAGACAGCAACGATCGGGGACAATGGATTTCCTCTTCTGAATAGATTATAATAACCCTGAAAAGAATGGAGCCGGGAGACGGTTTTCTGCAGAATTCAGGAAATCCTCAAAATTCTTCAGTTTAACCATTAAAGAGCTAGAGCCGACGGACTCGGCGATGTATTTCTGTGCTCTGTGGGAAGGCACCGTGAGGCGTTTAATAGGGAGCCCTGTACAAAAACCCACCCCCTTGTCTTTCTCAGCATGAGAAACACAACTGCAGAGTAGAATCCCTAGGCCCAGACAGACGGTTAAACCAGAGGGAGGGGCTGGTATGAATCACAGGGCCTGACAGCTATGAAGCCTTCTGGGCCTCATTCACCATTGATCAGAGGGGTAGCCGTGTTCGTCTAGATCTGTGTGCATCTGACGAAGCGGGTATTCACCCACGAAAGCTTATGGTCCAACATGTCTGTTAGTCTATAAGGTGCCACAGGACTCTTTGCCGCATTCACCATTGTATTGCCCCAGATTAACCTCAGTTTACCCACAGTGGGTCTTCTCCTCAACTCAGGTGAATCACTGTGGGCCAGATGGAGTCAACTGGGCCAGGTCCACCACAGGTATCAATCAGCTGTATCAATCCAGTGGGGCTCGATTCCCCTTTCTGGAGTAAACCAGCATGGGGCCAGTGGGATAGACACACAAAGGCACCACACGCAGAAGCACGCAGACACACACGTGCAAACACAAACATAGAGATAGAAAGAAAGACACCCACAAAACCAGCACACACAACACAGAGCTTTTAAGTCTTCCCACAATGTCTTTAATTCAGTTCTCACCAAGTAGCAACAAGAAGAACAATAAAAATGAAAATGAATAAGAAAAAAAAAGACAGAAAGTCAGAAACCGATCTTCCAGGAAATGCAGTGGAAGGAATTTGTCCCACGAGTTCTCACCTGCGCTTCAATTGCCGATTAATCTGAACCCAGCACGTTTCCTGTGTCTGTTACGCATTTCCCGAACCCCGCCCTCTTCTGCTCAGCTGGTCCCGCAGTAACCGCTCCCAGCCCTTGTTCCGAGAAGTTGCCTTTAAGATTCTTCTTGCCGCGACTTCTCAGCTTGTCCGGCTGCCGCTGTCTGAGGCACCGTGGAGACGCGTTTCATTCTCAGCCTTTGGGTCTTTAACCAACTAGGTAACCGGGCTCTGGGTTTTTGGAAGACGCGTCATGGAATTCGGCTCCCAACTCCCGTTCTACCCAGAATCTGAACCCTGATCCTAACCCTGACCCAGATCCGAACGCCCCGGCTATCCTTAACCTTAATTTTTGCGCTAACCTTAATTTGTTTGAAATTAGGCTGATAAACCCCTTGGGCTCTTTAAAAATTCTCAGCCTAGACCTGCCAGTGCACCTGGATGTCCTTGAACGTGAGTGTCTTGTTGCAGGTGCGGTGCTGGGTGACTCGGTCCGGTCCAATGAACCCGAGGTGTCCAGGTCAGAAGGAGACACCGTGACCCTCACCTGTTCTTATGAAACTAGCTACACGGCTGGTGTCCTTCTCTACTGATACCGTCAGTATCCGAACCGAGCCCCGCAGTACATTCTCCAGAGAGGAGCGAAAGGGAGCAAGTTCAGTGATACCGCAGGTTTCGCCCAGCAGAGGTTTTCTTCTCAGGCTAATGACAGCGCCACAGCTCTGAACATCGCAGCCCAGGAGCTGGCAGACACTGCGGTGTATCTCTGCGCCCTACGTCTGGCACAGTGACAGAGCCACATAACAGAGCTGTACAAAAACCCTCCCAGCCCTGCTGCAGGGGATGGTACAGGCATTAAAACGGGCAGCAGCGCCTTGAAAGAAGAGTATTTGCTCTGCTTAAATATACAACTCCCCTTAAAAGCTAAATGTTTATTTAAAGAGCTAATTTAAACATAGCCCTTGGATAAGATAATGGCCCTGATCTTTAATTAGGAAACTATTAACACCTCTTTTCCTGGCGTCAGGGATGACCTATATCTGTGTTGTGTGTGTGTGGGAATCACCTGTAGTAAAATAAGTGTTAAAGGTGAGTACAAATGTAGGCAAAGTGAACTGTTGTTGAAAATACAAATTGAGATAAAATTGGAATGAAAAATTTCCTTTACACTCATTTACACTCATTGCTCATTTATGGTGAAAGGGGGGTAAAATAGGCGAGTCAAGATGAGGAGGAAATTGTTGGAAATACCCATTTTTGAGTGGTGGTGTAAAGCTGCAGTTACCAACTCTCCCAGAGTCAAATCAATGCTCCTACTGTAGAGACAGTTGCCTTTTGGGGTAGATTTGCTTGGAAACTATTTAGTTGCAAGACACTATTCCCGGGACTATATGCTGAGAACCATGAACTCTTAACATGACAAAGCGTCGCCATTTGCTGGAGGAAAATATAAACACTGGTTGTCTTTTGAAACCCTTCTGTGTTCTATAGGTCTCCGCTTAAACTGAGGCTGAGGGAAAAGGCAGCAGAGGAAAGACGAAAATAATTTAAAATAATTCTTTCAGGAGTTCTGACTGGGCATTTCAAAAGAGGGTAATGGAGTTGGGCTCCTCATCCCCTTACATTTTTCTTGTGATAGCCCCAGACATTGATTGCGGATAAACATATTCATGCCCAATCCCAATGATACATGAGTACGTCAAGAAATCTCAGCAGTCCCTATAGGATCTGGGGACCCCCCCCCTTTTTTTTTTACAACTAGGGAAACTGAGGCATGGTCACACACAGAGTCTGTGGAGGGTGGAGCAGATCCCTGAGTCCCAGAGCAGACCCTTCCCCACAACCCCCCACCTCCACCCCCAACCCGAAGCACACTGATATGTCAGCTGCTGGCCGACCTGAACCCTCTGCGTTTTCTGGATCTCCGATGAATTCCCCAAACTCCTCCCTCTTCCTCTCCGTTGGTTTCGAATGAATCTTCCACTGTTCTTGCTGCCCTCACTGGCGGGTCCTCTATATTCCTCTCAGGCAGCGGCAGTAGCTGGGCGTTTGAAACTGGGTCTCTAGAGAAGATACTATGGAGGCGCGTTTTCTTCTCAGCATTTGGATATTCAATCTCCTAGGTAACTGGGCTGGGGTTCCAAAGAAGTCTAAGGGAACGAGACATTCAATAATCATCAACCTAACCCTATAAAGAACCCGAACCCTAACTGTAACCCTTACCCTAGGACCTAACCAAAACGCGAATGCTACAACCTGACAGTTCACCCTCCCCATAACCCTAAACCCTTGTTCATACCCTTGCCTTAATCCTAACTTTAAACCCCCAACCCTTGTCCTGCTCACAGCATTAATTCCTATGGAGTTAGGCGCCTAAATCCCTTATACGCCTTTGAAATTCCCTGAAACACCAATGCAGGTGGAATCCTTTCCAAGGCTCAACTACAGGTGAAATGTTGTCCTCTAAAGTGTTTCTCTTTTTTCAGGCTCTGCGCTGGGCGACTCGGTCAAATCCAATCAACTCGAAGTGTCTGGATCAGTTGGAGGTTCTGTGACACTCACCTGTTCTTACACCACCAGCGATACGTATGTTTATCTCTCTTGGTACCGTCAGTATCCGAACCAAGCCCCGCAGTACATTCTCCAGAGAGGAGCAAAAGGGAGCACGTTCAGTGATACCGCAGATTTCGCCCAGAAGAGGTTTTCTTCCCAGGCTAATGACAGCGCCACAGCTCTGAACATCGCAGCCCTGGAGCTGGCGGACAGCGCGGTGTATCTCTGCGCCCTGCAGAGAGCACAGTGACAGAGCCGCACAGGAGAGCCGTACAAAAACCCTCCCTTCCCAGCTACAGATAATGCTGTGCATATTGAGGTTGGAAGCGGAGCCCCTCGGGCGTTTTCCTGTTAAAAACACATATTCTGGCTCCAGCGTGGTGCTGTCAGATTACTCCTTCCTAGTCTCTCCAAACGGCCTGTATTAAAATAGTGGTTTCCATATGAGGAGAGATGAATAAAACTGGGACTTTTCAGCTCGAAAAAGAGTCGACTCAGGGGGGATGTGATAGAGGTCTATAAAATCATGACTGGTGTGGAGAAAGTAATTAAGGAAGTGTTATTTATTCCTTCCCATAACACAAGAACCAGGGGTCACCCAGTTAAATGAATACATAGCAGGTTTAAAACAAACAAAAGGAAGTATTTCTTCACACAGCACACAGTCAACCTGAGGAACTCCTTGCCAGAGGGTGTTGTGAAGGCCAAGACTATAACAGGGTTCAAAAAGGAACTAGTTGGATGTTTGGTCTGATCCAGTATGGCTGCTCTTATATTTTTACCCCCTATTACATGAGGGCAAGATTAAAGGCCCAAGCTGTATAAAGGAAAGACTGGATTATTTGTTCTGGTTCTGGATCAGAGGCAGTTATGTCCCACAGGTCTTCCGGGGGGTACATCAACTCCTCTAGATATTTGCCTAGTTTTATAACAGGCTACATAAAAGCACTAGCAAAGTCTGCACAAACTATTTCATAGGGACAATGACTTGTTTCTACTGCTGTATATACTACACACCAAAATGTAAATATGGTATTTATATTCCAATTGATTTATGTTATCATTCGTGGTAAAAATAAAAAGTAAGATTTTTTTCAGTAATAAGGTGGCTGTGAAATTTTTGTATTTTGATTTCTGATTTTCTAAGCAACTAGGTGAGTTGCAACTTGTGGTATGCAAGACCAATCAGATTCCTGAAAGGGTACCTATCCTGAAGGACGACCCATCACTCTCACAGATCTTGGGAGACAGGCTAGTCCTTGCCTACAGACAGACCCCCAACCTGAAGCATATACTCACCAGCAACCACACACCACACAACAGAACCACTAACCCAGGAACCTATCCTTGCAACAAAGCCCGTTGCCAACTGTGTCCACATATCTATTCAGAGGACACAATCATAGGGCCTAATCACATCAGCCAGACTATCAGAGGCTCGTTCACCTGCACATCCACCAATGCGATATATGCCACCATGTGTCAGCAAAGCCCCTCTGCCATGTACATTGGTCAAACTGGACAGTCTCTACGTAAAAGAATAAATGGACACAAATCAGACATCAAGAATTATAACGTTCAAAAACCAGTCGGAGAACAGTTCAATCTCTTTGGTCACTCGGTTACAGACCTAAAAGTTGCAATTCTTCAACAAAAAAACTTCAAAAACAGACTCCAACGAGAGACTGCTGAATTGGAATTAATTTGCAAACTGGACACAATTAATTTAGGCTTGAATAAAGACTGGGAGTGGATGGGTCATTACACAAAGTAAAACTATTTCCCCATGTTTATTCCCCCAACCCCCCACTGTTCCTCAGACATTCTTGTCAGCTGCTGGAAATGGCCCACCTTGATTATCACTACAAAAGGTTCCCCCCCACCCCGCCCCGCTCTCCTGCTGGTAATAGCTCACCTTAAGTGATCACTCTCCTTACAGTGTGTATGGTAACACCCATTGTTTCATGTTCTCTATGTATATAAATCTCCCCACTGTATTTTCCACTGAATGCATCTGATGAAATGAGCTGTAGCTCACGAAAGCTTATGCTCAAATAAATATGTTAGTCTCTAAGGTGCCACAAGTCCTCCTTTTCTTTTTGTGAAAGGGTACAGGTAGTCTGGAAAGGTTGAGAGCCATAAGAACAGCCATACTGGTTCAGATCAAATATCCATCTAGCTCAGTATCCTGTCTTCTGACAGTGGCCAGTGCCAGGTGCTCAGAGAGAATGAACAGAACCGGTAATCATCTAGTGATCCATCCCCTGTCGCCCATTCCCAGCTTCTGGCACACAGAGAGGAGGGACACCATCCCTGCCCATCCTGGCTAATAGCCATTGATGGACCTATCAGCCACGAACAATGCTGCACAGTCCTTGGGCCATTCTTTCTATGGGTAAAAAGTTCCAGTGGAAATCACTGGGACTCTGAATAAAACTGATGATGGGGTTGGAATAAATAATAAATAATAATAATAATTAATAATAGATATTTCTCAATAATCAGCTGCAACATCCCTAGAGGTAGGTGCTGTGCAAAGAACAATAAGGGATCATGCCTGATCCAAGGTAACAATGAAGAAGAAGGTTATCAGGATAATCAATGAGGGATGCTCTCTATAAATAAATTCAGGGGCAACATTTTACGACTAACCTCTCCCTCACCCGCTCTGTGTAACAGGCTCCAGCATGGAAGATGCTCTAACGCAGACCCAGCCGGCGGCGTCAGGTGTGGAGGGTCGGTCCGTGACCTTGGACTGCATTTAGGAAACTGATGCTAGCTACTATTCGGTGTATTGGTACAAACAACGTCGGGTGGAAAAGCTTGTTTTCCTACTTTTCGAATATTCCACGGGGTCAAAGAAGAATGAGGCTGGGGAGAGATGCTCTGAGGACTTCCAGAAATCCGAAAGCTCCATCAGTTTGAGAATCATGGGTGTGGAGCCGAGGGACTCAGCAGTGTACTTCTGTGCTTTCAACAGAGACACACGGCGATGTGATTAACAGGAAGCCCTGCACAAAAATCCTACAGCTTTCTCCTTCCCTGAGAAACGGATGCCTACATGCGAAGTTAGAAGGAAACCACAGACCGGAAAGGGGTGTTTGTGTGTATGTAGGAGAAGGTGGGGGGAGGGGGAACTGCTACAGCTGGGTTCCTGGAGATGAAAACCTCTAACTGATTTCTGGGAATCAGCCCCACAAATGTGCTCAGAAATTCACCACAAAGGGGAGAGCTGGAAGGAGACAGGGCAGAATGACACCCAAGAGCCAGAAGGACCTTTAGGGGGGGAAGGTTTCTGGTAGCAGAGAGGTCTTTAATCTAGCAGAGAAAGTCAGAAAGAGATCCGGTGGCTGGAAACTGAAGCAGGACAAACTCAGGATGTCAAGCCTGATTCCCCACTCTGGCACTTCGAGTGCAGAAGGTGGGGGCCCACAAGGACTCCAAAAATTAAAACATGTCACTCCAGGCTGGTAATGCTGCCTCCACCCAAGTGAAAATTGCCTTTTACCAATCCAGAAAAACCTCACTTGGGAAGATTTTTCTGAGGCCCCTCGGCTTTTCCACCCCTTCCTAGGGGCAGCCGAGAAAGAAAACAATAGAAAAGGGAAGCTCAGCTGTTGTATCAGCTGATTAACATATGCACAGCCTCTTTACCTCCTGAGACTCAGAAATCTAATCGTGGTCTTAAGAAAGGTAAATTTTACCGAAAAAAGAAAGAAAACACCTGTGACAACTCAGGCTGTTAGGGACTGAACACCAAAACCAACTTTCTTTGGGTCCAGCTTAAAGGTTACAAGAAAACAAAAACAAAACAAAAGCACCTGGGGTTAGCACAGAGGAATCCACAAGCCCAAAAAGAAGAATTAAATCTAATCACGTCTAACTAGACATTCCTGGTCTACTTCCATATCTGGGGTTCCAAATGAGGAGTTTCTAGGTATGATGCTGATGATTTTTATACCGGGCCCAGACCTTACAGCATGTTGCTGCCCGAGCTGCTTCTGTCGGAGAGAACAAAAGACCCCTACACCCAGCAGTTTCCCCCCATTTGAAAGGGTTCAGCTTCCCTACTGGTGCCCCTGGTCAGGTGCCAGCTCATATTAAGATCACCTCTTAACCCTTTACAGGTAGGGCAATTTGGGTACAGCTGCTAAGGGGGACTCTATAGCTAACTGAATGGCTGGGAAGTTACACAAGGGTGCTACCTCCCCCATTTATCACATAGGAGAAATTTTTCAATTTATCTAATGAGGTGATCAATTCTTCATCACTTGGATGGTTCAAACACAGATTAGATTTCTCTTTCTAAAAATATACTATAGCTGAGCCACAAATTATGGGATTGGTTTAGGGAGCACCTGCTTAAATTCTCTGGCCTGTGTTATACAGCAGAGCAGACTACGTGATCATAAAGGTCCTTTCTGGCCTTAGAAATCTATGAGTCTGCTGAATAAATCCCTAGTTATGAAGGCTGGAATTGTCACAGGCTCCTCACGATGTTAGGCACCCAAATTCCATTGAAACTCAAGAGGTATTTAAGTGCCTAACTCCCCATGGATCATTTGAAAATCACAGCTGAAATTGTTCATTTGACCTGCAAAAAGGCCTATGCACCACTTAAGTCTTACTTCAGCCCCCAGTGCATGGATTTTATCTGTGCTGGCCCCTCTGAATAAGGGCAAACATCACTGTATCGTAGGAAGAGTTTAGGCATAACTCAGAAAATAACTCCCAGAGTTATATCGATACTAGAATTTTCAAAGGATGATCAAATTCCATTGCAATTAAAAGGGATTTGGGCACCTAACTCTCTTAGTCTGCTTTGGAAATCCCATCCTTACTGCCCAAACCCCTTAGCCTGCCTAACCTTGGGCAGGCTTCACAGTTGCAGTGTCCAATTGCAAATCCCAGGGAAATATAAACTGGATTGAAAGTAGAAGGGTCCCCATAACCCCAAAACAAAAATGAAATAATAGAACTGTTTGAGGACCCAGTGTGTATATTTGTACAGAAAATTTAATAAAAGTGTGACCTGTCCTCGTCTGGAAGGAAATAGCAAGTTCATAATGAAGTTCTGCCACCTAATGGCCATTTCATCCAGTGTTCACATCTACCGAAATATGGTACAAAATTGTCCTGAAGTTTTCCACCACTGTTCTACTAGATAGATGTCAAATATCAGCACACATCCTCATGTCATCCTGGACATTTGACCTGTAAATTAGACATATAATCCAGTATATTCTGGACACAACTACACACCACTCACCCACACAAAATTCACTCATACAGTCAAACTTGCACACATCAAATTTACTCCCACACTCTTGGAAGCGGCCACTGGAATAGTCCCTATGGCTGGGGTTGCAGAGCTGCAAGAAGGCAGTTCAGCTTGGTGCCTAGCAAGCAGAGGCAGATATGGAACCTCAACCTGGTTTATGTGTCAGGTGATGAGCCAGAGGTGCAAAAACTCAGGCAGAGATGAGACAGGGAGCCAGTGTATCTCAGTGCTTTGAATGTCTCAGGTACCAGTAAATTAACACCACTCATCTCAGAGCCATGAGGCTGAAAATGTCCTTGGGTCTTTCTTCACTTCTGCTGTAAGTTTCTGCTCAGAATACTCTGTCCTCTTCCAACCCAGCTACTTCGCTTCTGGGATGTTAAACCAGAAATGGCTGAAGCAGCATTTGATCCAGTGTATAGTTCTGTTTGAGTAAGAGGTACTGCACACATAAAAAGAGAGACGGCTGCCAACTGGACATGGCTCTGCTGTATTTCAGTACTAGTATTCATTAGCATTTCTTACCTCCTTTTTTCAAGACTTCAGAAGAGCAGAGAGAGAGAGAGAGAGAGAGAGAGAGAAATTACATTTTACAATTGATTGATGTATGGATAGATGATGCTGAGGCAAGGACAGATAGACGTGGATAGATAGGAGAATTAAGAAATTAGAGAGAGGCAAAAGAATAAAGAAAGGTAAATAAATAGATATATAGACAGGGAGAGAGACATAAGAACATAAGAATGGCCATACTGGGTCAGAACAATGGTCCATCTCACCAAGTATCCTGTCTTCTGAGAGTGGCCAACGCCAAGGGCCCCAGAGGGAGTGAACAGAACAGGGAATCATCAAGTGACCCATCCTCCATCGCCCATTCTCAACTTCTGGCAAACAGCGACTACGGACACCTTTCCCGCCCATCCTGGCTAATAGCCATTGATGGACCTATCTTCCATGAACTTATCTAGTTCTTTTCCCCTCCCAGCTTCTTGCAGACAAACAGACATTAGATTAAGCAGTCACTGTAACACACTCTGATATACATCGTTCTAATGCTATCATTTCATTTCCCTGCAGTCTCCTGCTGTGAGACCTGTTGGTTCAGAGACCCATCACCCGAGCCAAGGGTTGCTCGGGAAGGAGACATCTCCACCGTTACCTGGACTTACACCAGCACTTACCAAACCTTCTTGTGATACCAGCAACTCCCCTGGAGAGGGCTAGGCCCCCAGTGACTGTCAATGCTAGGGAGACAGTCACTGATGGGAGGTCATGGGTGAGCACCTGGAGGATTTGAAAAGAAGCTCTCGGCACAGCTCAGAGTCCCAGATGGGGGACTCAGGCCCCTACTTGTGTGGCGTGGAGGCACAAGGACCCAAGATGGGCTCCGCGTAAAAACCCTCATCCTCTGCAAAGCAGCTTGGTGGAGGAGATGCAGGTGCAGAGGTCCCCAGCTGGTGTGAATGCATCATAGCTCATCTGTAGTCAATGGGCCAGATCCCCAGCTGCTGTACATAAACACAGAGAAAGTCCCTGCCCTGAAAGAGCTCACAAGCTCTATGGGAAAGAGAGAGAAAGGCTGAAAGTAGAGGAAGGGGTTTCCCAAGGTTACACAGCCGGGGATAGAACTGAGCAGCCCTGAACCCCATTCCAGGTGGTTATCCACCAGACCACACTGCTTATCAAATACAGTGACTTAATTGGCACTGCTGTGGGTTTACACTGATATAACCAGATGTAGGGCCAGGAGTCCCTAGTGCTGTTCTTTCCTGCTTAACACTCCTTAAAACATATGACCACAAACATTAAAAACAACAGGTAAACCCTGGAGGGGAATTTTCCTTTAGGAAATGGAATTTTACAGGGAAAAGTCCCTTCTCTGGACCACCTGACATCATCCACCGTTTGCAGCAATGGAAAAATCCACTGGCAGCGAAGGGAAAAACGCCCCCATTTTTTTGGAAGCGCAGCTCCCTTGGGACAGAGATGATGGGTCAGTTTCCGGCTGGCCCTGGGTCTGGCTGCGGTTCGGGCTGTTCTCCTCCAGAAGGCACCACAGCACAGTCAGCGTGGCTCTCCATAGACAGGGCACACCAGTTTATTCCAGCCTCTTGTGTCCCATGGTCGAGTTCTCCTGCCAGGCCCCTCATATGTGGTGAGGCATGCCGGGGGCTCAGCCAGGGGTGCTGGAACAATGTGTACAGTGGGGTGCTGAGAACCATTGAACCAAACTGTAAACCCTGGATCTAATGAAAACCACTTCAAGCCAGGGGGTGCAGCAGCTCCCGCTCTCCCCCCAGCACCCTTAGTTCCAGCACCTGTGGTCTCAGCGGCAGGGCAGGTATTGAGGGGAGGCTCATGCTTGGCCCCACCTCCAGCTGTGACATCACTGCCTGATGTCTCACCTTCACCATTCAGACACCGGCTCTCTCGCCTCCCTCGGCCCAGGGCTGCAGGTGGAGGAGAAGAGCTGAAGCCTGGGTGACTCTCTCCCAGGCTGGCTGGAGAGAAAAGCGGCAGCGCCCCGCAGAAGAGCCGAGACGCTGGGGGGATGGTCAAGATCCCGGGCTCAGCCATTGTGCTGATTTGGCTTTTCAGTGAGTAAAACTCCAAATCCCATTTCTGAAAGATTCTCCACCTGCCTCCCCCTTCATTACTGGCGCCGAGAGATTAAACAGACCTTCCTCCTCCTCCTCCTCCTCCTCCTCCTCTGCAATAAGGGATGCTCTCAGGCAGGGATTTAGGTGCCCAAATCCCACTGAAATTTAATTTCAATGGACTCTGGGATTCTAAAAAAAGAGGAGGGTGATCTGTTGTTTCCCATGTCCACAGATGGCAGGACAAGAAGCAAGTGGCTTAGTTTGCAGGAAAAGAGAGTTAGATTAGATGTTAGAAAAACCTTTCTAACTATAAGGAGAGTGGAGCTCCAGACAGATTAAGTAGGGAGGCTGTGGAATCCCCATCGTTGGAGGGTTTGAAGATCAGGTTAGACAAACACCTGTCAGGGGTGGTCTCATGGCTGGGGGCGGGGGGGAGAGGGGGGAAGCACTACACGACCTCTTGAGGTCAGCCTGACATTTCCATGATTCCATGAAATCCCTTCAGACCCTTTAAAATCCCAGAACCAAGAACTCCCCTCAGTGACAGCATCCTCTGACTAACCTCTTTCCCCCCCTTTCCTTGTGCCAGGCTCCAGCGTAGAAGATGCTGTAACTCAGACCCAGCCTTCAGTGTCAGGAGTGGAGCATGAGTCCGTTTCCCTGGACTGCACTTATGAAACTGTTGCTAACAGTTATTATTTGTATTTGTACAAAGAGCCCCCTTATTTTCCTTTCTTAGCAACATTCTGGAGGAGTTTGAGGATCACAGCTTTGGAGTTGGGGGACACGGCCATGTACTTCCGCACTTTCAGTAGAGACACGCAGTGTTCAAATTAATAAGGAGCCTTGAACAAAAATCTGACACTTCTCCGCTACTGTAAGAAACTTACTCCTGCAGGTGAAGTTAGGAAGAGACCAAAGGCAGGAAAGGTGTGTGTGGCAGTGTGTGTGTGTGGCGGGGAGGGCTATGAAGTCGGGTGAGAAGTGTCACAGCTGGCTTCCTGGAAATGAAAACCTCTACCCGATGTCTGGGAAAATGCAGCACCACAATGTGGAGATGGAAGGAGACAAAGGCAGAATAAGGGTATGTCTACACTATAAAATTAGGTCAAATTTATAGAAGTCGATTTTTTAGACAGCGATTTTATTCAGTTGATTGTGTGTGTCCCCACACTAATGCACTAAGCGCATTAAGTCGGTGGAGTGTGTCCACAGTACCGAGGCTAGCGTTGACTTTCGGAGCGTTGCACCGTGGGTAGCAATCCCACAGTTCCCGCAGTCTCCGCTGCCCATTGGAATACTGGGTTAAGCTCCCAATGCCTGATGGGGCAAAAACATTGTCATGGGTGGTTTTGGGTACATGTCGACAGTCGCCCCTCCCTCTGTGAAAGCAATGGCAGACAATCATTTCACGCCTTTTTTCCGTGTGGGCGCCATACTGCTTTCAGCAGCCGGTGCAGTAGGTCTGCAAACCATTGTTGTCATCCACTGCTTCCACTGGTACTCTGCTCTCCTGCTCTCCGGTGGTCTCGCAGGGCCGCTTCCGCTGCAACTCTGCTTGGCTGCTCTTGTCTTGCCATACCACGGCAAGCGTGCAGCCCGCTCAGCTGTTCTGTCCTGGCAGCAGATGGTGCAGTAGGTCTGCAAAACTGGTCATCCAATCACCGCTTCCCCTGCAACTCTGCTCTCCTGCAAATGCCATGCCACGGCAAGCATGGAGCCTGCTCAGATCACCGTGGCAGTTATGAGCATTGTAAACACCTCGTGCATTATCATGCAGTATATGCAGAACCAGAACCTGCAAAAGGAGGTGAGGAGGTGATGTCAGCGCGGTGACGAGAGTGATGAGGGCATGGACACAGAGTTCTATCAAAGCACGGGCCCCGGCAATTTGGCCATCCTGGTGGCAATGGAGCAGGCTCATGCCATGGAATGCCAATTCTGGGCCTGTGAAACAAGCACAGACTGGTGGGACCGCATAGTGTTGCGGATCTGGAATGATTCCCAGTGGCTGCGAAACTTTTACATACATAAGGGCACTTTCATGGAACTTTGTGACTTGCTTTCCCCTGCCCTGAAGTGCAAGAATACCAAGATGAGAGCAGCCCTCACAGTTCACAAGCAAGTGGCAATAGCCCTCTGGAAACTTGCAATCCCAGACAGCTATTGATGAGTCGGGAATCAATTTGGAGTGGGCAAATCTACTGTGATCCAAGTAGCCCACGCAATCACTGAGCTGCTGCTATTAAGGGTAGTGACTCTGGGAAATGTGCAGGTCATAGTGGATGGCTTTGCTGCAATGGGATTCCCTAACTGTGGTGGGGCAATAGACAGAACCCATATCCCTATCTTGGGACTGGAGCACCAAGGCAGCGAGTACATAAACTGAAAGGGGTACTTTTCAATGGTGCTGCAAGCACTGGTGGATCACAAGGAATATTTCACCAACATCAAAGTGGGATGGCCGGGAAAGGTACATGATACTTGCATCTTCAGGAACTCTGGTCTGTATGAACAGCTGCAGCAAGGGACTTACTTTCCAGACCAGAAAATAACCGTTGGGGATGTTGAAATGCCTATCCTTATCCTTGGGGACCCAGCCTACCCCTTAATGCCATTGCTCATGAAGCCATACACAGGCACCCTGGACAGTAGTCAGGAGCTGTTCAACTGTAGGCTGAGCAAGTGCAGAATGGTGGTAGAATGTGCATTTGGACGTTTAAAAGCGCGCTGGCGCAGTTTACTGACTCGGTTAGACCTCAGCAAAACCAATATTCTCTTTGTTATTACTGCTTGCTGTGTGCTCCACGATTTCTGTGAGAGTAAGGGGGAGACATTTATGGCAGGGTGGGAAGTTGAGGCAAATCGCCTGGCCACTGATTATGCACAGCCAGACACCAGGGCTGTTAGAAGAGCACAGCAGGGTGCGCTGAGCATCAGAGAAGCTTTGGAAACCAGTTTCATGGCTGACAAGGCTATGGTGTGACAATTCTGTTTGTTTCTCCTTGATGAAAACCCGCCCCCTTGCTTCACTCTACTTCCCTGTAAGCCAACTGCCCTCCCTTACCCCCTTCAATCACCACTTGCAGAGGCAATAAAGTCATTGTTGTTTCAGATTCATGCATTCTTTATTAATTCATCACACAAATAGGGGGATAACTGCCAAGATAGCCTGGGAGGGGTGGGGGAGGAGGGAAGCACCGGGTGGGGTGCGGGAGGAGGGAAGGATAAGGCCAGACTGCACTTCAAAACTTATTGAATGCCAGTTTTCTTTTGCTTGGGCAGTCCTCTGGGGAGCAGCGGTTGGGTGCCTGGAGCCCTGCCCCCCGCTTTCTTGGGTGTCTGGGTGAGGAGGCTATGGAACTTGGGGAGGAGGGCGGTTGGTTACATGGGGCTGCAGTGGTGGGCTGTGCCTTTTCTGCACCTCAATCATACGCTGGAGCATATCAGTTTGATCATCTAGTAGCTTCAGCATTGCATCCTGCCTTCGTTCATCATGCTGCCACCACCTTTCCTCTTGATCCCGCTACTTCTCCTGTTGCTCCAGCCACCTGTCCTTGCATTCATTTTGTGCTTTCCTGGACCCTGCCATTGTCTGCCTCCACGCATTCTGCTGGGCTCTTTCAGTTTGGGTGGACTGTGTGAGCTCAGAGAACATTTCATCGTGAGTGCATTTTTTTTGCCTTCTTATCTGCACTAGCCTCTGGGACAGAGATGCTAGTGGGAGCATTGAAACATTTGCAGCTGTGGGAGGAAAAAAAGGGAGAGTAAAATTGAAAAATACACATTGGCCATTTAAAAGGAGGGGCTGATGTTTTTGGGTTAACATGCAGCACAAACCCAACTAAACCCCCCCACGCAACCAATTCTCTGGGATGATCACTTCACCCCTCCCCCCACCGCGTGGCTAACAGTGGGGATTATTTCTATTCAGCCACAGGCAAACAGCCTAACAGAAACAGCCACCTCTGAATGTCCCCTTAATAAAATTCCCCTATTTCAACCAGGTAACCATGCATTATATCACTCTCCTGAGGATAACACAGAGAGATAAAGAACGGATGTTGCTTGAATGCCAGTGAACACCAGGACACACGCTGCCATTCTTTCTTATGCAATGATTCCAGACTATGTGCTACCGGCCTGGCGTGGCAAAGTGTCCTACCATGGAGGACGCAATAAGGCTGCCCTCCCCAGAAACCTTTTGCAAAGGCTTTGGGAGTACCTCCAGGACAGCTTCATTGAGATGTCCCCGGAGGATTTCCGCTCCATCCCCAGACATGTTAACAGACTTTTCCAGTAGCTATACTGGCCTCGAATGCATCCCAAATCTTCAGGGCAAATTAATCATTAAACACGCTTGCTTTTAAACTGTGTATTATATTTACAAAGGTACACTCACCAGAGGTGCCTTCTCTGCCTTCAAGGTCCGGGAGCCTGGGTTGGGAGGGTACTGTCTCCAAGATGATAAACAGTTCCTGGCTGTAGGAGAGAATGATTTCTCCGCTTGTCTGGTGTGCGCTATCTTCAACCTCCTCCTCTGGGCTGGGGCTCTGACCCAGAGCGGGCGCTTGCCTCTTTGGTTTTTTGGTAGGCTTGCCTGAGCTTCTTAAGTTTCACACAGTACTGCTGCAGATCCCTGTGATAGCCTCTGTCCTTCATGCCTTTGGAGATTTTTTCAAATATTTTGGCATTTCGTCTTTTGGGACAGAGTTCTGACAGTATGGATTCATCTCCCCATACAGCAATCAGATCCACTACCTCCCACTCGGTCCATGCTGGAGCTCTTTGGAATTCTGGGACTCCATGATCACCTCTGCTGCTGAGATCTGCATGGTCACCTGTGCTGATCAGCTTGCCATGCTGGCCAAACAGGAAATGAAATTCAAAAGTTTGCAGGGCTTTTCCTGTCTACCTGACCAGTGCGTCCGAGTTCAGAGTGCTGTCCAGAGCAGTCACAATGGAGCACTGTGGGATAGCTCCCGGAGGCCAAGACCGTGGAATTGCATCCACACTAACCCAAATTCAACCTGGCGATGTCAATTTCAGCACTAATCCCCTCGTTGGGGAGGAGTACAGAAATAGATTTTAAGAGCCCATTAAGTCGACAAAAATGGTTTCGTTGTGTGGATGGGTGCAGGGTTAAATTGATCTAATGCTGCTAAATTCGACCTAAACTCATAGTGTAGTCCGGGGCTAAGATTCCATGGCCAGAAGCCAGAGTGAGACAAATTAAAAGACTAGAAATAAAGTGCACTTTTTTAACAGTGAGGGTAATTAAACATTGAATCAACTTACCCAGAGAGATGGTGGATTCTCCATCATCTGAAATCTTTAAATCAAGACTGGGTGTCTCTTCTCTATGTCAACCACAATATATGGGCTGGGACGGTGCAGGAATCCCAGGTATCATTCTCTGGCCTTTGTTAATGCAGGAAGTCAGATTAGATGATCACTGGCTCTTCACACCTTAGGAACTATGAATCAAGGAATCTATTAATATCTTATGCGGGGGGGAAGGCTGGGATGGATTCCTTGGGAGTTAGGGATGCCAGTTCTGTTCAAAATCAATGTATGCTTGGCATCTAACTCTCCTAGGCTCTTTTGGAAATCCCAGCTGAAATTCCATCCTGGGTTGATACTTATCTGCACTTGAGCCTTCGATGTATGGACTTAATTGGGACCTAGGGCTTGCACTGGCCCCTCTGCATAGGGGCAAACATCACAGCATGGGCAGAAGAACTGAGCCAATCCTGGAAAGAGAACTCCCAGATTTATACTGAGGCTGGCATTCTCAAAAGGGCCTAGAGGATTTAGATGATCAACTTCCATTAAAATTCAAGAGAGAGCTTGGACATCTAAATCCCTTAGGCTGTTTCAGAAATCACAATGTGGATGCTCAGTCTGCAATAATTTTAATGGGAATCGGGCATCTAATTCCCTTAGGCTGATTTCAAACTCTCAGCCTGTGTTTTCAAGTCACAAGGAACTATAAACTGCCTTGAAAGAGGAAGGTTCCTCGTCACTTGAAATGGAGAGCGAAATAACCGAGCTGCCTCAGGGCCTGCTAGGTTGATCTGAAAAGAAAATGTGATAAAAATGGGGCAAACCCAGGGCTGAAAGCAAACGGGCTTGTGATCACGTGCTGCCATCTGGCGGCCATTTCCTTTCAATTTGACAGCTGCAGGAATTAATGGAAAATGGTGCAGGAGTTTTCCACCACTGTTTTACTATCAAATATAAAGGCACATCCCCATTTCAGCCTGGGCATTGGAATGTTGTTTGGACACACAACTACTTATGTGTTTCACAGACACACACACAAATCTCTCTGTCACACACACAAACTCATAAAATCTCTCTCTTTCCCTCTCTCACTCACACACATCAAATTCATATATATGTGAACTCACAATTGATGCACACAAAACCACTCACACCCAGAATCACAAATATACCAAAGTTCCTCCTACATACATCAAACACCCACACAATGACTCACACACGTCTCAAATTTTCTCATTCGCACACTCACAAAATGACACACTCATTCACACACATACCAAACTCACTCGCATGCAGATCAAACACAAATGCACACTATCAAAGTCTCAAACACAACTCTCTCTCACACACATGCACCCACACACACACATGCATACACTCACACACTCATTTATCTGCCGCAACCTGGTCATTTGTGGCCTCCTTAGTATCAGAAATATTTGAAAATCTGCCCCGTTTCCCCTGACTCAGAAGAACCATTGCTAGATCATTTTCAGAGTAGCAGCCGTGTTAGTCTGTATTCGCAAAAAGAAAAGGAGTACTTGTGGAACCTTAGAGACTAACCAATTTATTTGAGCATAAGCTTTCGTGAGCTACAGCTCACTTCATCGGATGCTTCATCAAGGTTAGTCTCTAAGGTGCCACTAGTACTCCTTTTCTCATTGCTAGATCCTTTCACCTGATAAAAACCTTAAGAAACATGCCATTTGAGGCTGAGGTTGGGGTTGTCAAAGAGACCTATAGGATCTAGGTAGCCAAACTTCACTGAAATTAAATAGGACATGGGTTCCTAACTCCCTTTGGTTCCTTTGAAAATCCCAGGCTAAATCCATTCATGTCTTTGTGGTGCTGAGATACTGCAGGGTTTGGATGGGGGTGGAGGGTGGGGGGAGACAAAAGCACCTTCTAAAATATTTTCAAAGGAGCCCAAAGGAATTAGTTGCTCAACTCCCAGTGGAATTCAAGGGAAACTGGGTTACTAACTCCCTCAAAAATCTTTGACCATTCCAGCCTAAAATTGCCTGAATTAGGTATTTCCTGGCCATATTACCACAGTGTCTACCCACCTCATAATTTTCACTTTATTTGTCCACACAACACCTGTGAGAGGTGGGAAAGTGCTGTTACCCCCATTTTACAGCTGGGTATCTGAGGCACAGAGAGGGAGATTTTTAAAGGGCTCTAGGTACCTAGTGGGATTTTTCAGAAGTGCCTCAGTGCCAAACAGCCTTTGAAATCAATGGGAGTTAGGGGCCCTGGGTGCATCTGAAAATCACACTGGGCAACCCTTTAAAAACATGGCCCTGAGTGATTTGCCCAAAGCCACCCAGAATGCCTGTGGTCAAGGAAGGACACAAACCCAGGTCTTGGCTAGCATTATAGCCATTGGTCCCTGTGACAATGGTGCCCATGGAAGACAGCTGAGGTCACTGAATCAGGGTGAACTGCACACAGAACCTGGCGGACAAACCCCAAAAGCTGGTGGATATTCCAATATTTAGATTTACCAAGGTAGCACGAAACAGTGTATTACCTCACTGGTTACTCAGAAGTCCAAACAACACAGTTTCCTTAAAGTGCCCAGATTCAGACCTCCATCCAGACACACATGTCAAATGTATGATGATAATTTCTGAAAATCTTATTTCATCATATAAAATAAAAGGTTCTCACAATCCCAAAGGATCAGCCACACACACACAGGTCAAATTATAACTTGGATCTTACCCAAAATACATGCTTATAACCAATCCTTATTAACTAAACTAAAATGTATTTAAAAAGAAAAGAGATTTAGTGTTGGTTAAAAGATCAATATACATACAGACTTGAGTTTAATTCCTGAGTTTCAGATACATAGAGTCGTTGAGTTTTGTAAATGCAAACAGTTCTTTTCAGATCAGTCCAGAGCTATTAAGTCAATGTCCATTATGGGGCACGAGGAATTGTGGGATCTCATTCTTTGTGGCTTGCAGCTTTTCCCATGAGCATCCAAGCAGATAAGAGATGAAAAAGGATCCTGTCCCAGGGTCTTTATACTTTTCCAGAAGCCTCTTGACCATTCAGTCGTGGGTAAAATACTCTTTTGATGTGACTCCTTGTTTTCCTAACATCGCTGGCAATTAGCATAGGGTAATCTATCCATTAAACAGTTCATATACAGGTTAACACAACCTCAAAGAGACATATAGACAATCATACTATTTCAATAAAATGTCAACATAAATGTTAATATGCCTTTTGGATCTCAAGTCAAAGCAATAGTAACAGGCAAGAATTGTTTGTTTACATCACAAGACCTGAGTAAACACCTACACCATTCCACTGCTCTAACAATGCAGGTTTGCACTTCAAAGTTCTATTCTAACTAGCATTGAATAATTCCAGTGATCACTTGCATACTATTCTCACATGCTTCTACAGGTCGACTCGGGGTCACTTAGCCTGCAGGATTTTGCTTAACCCTTTGATGGCCATGTGTCATACTTTCAATGAGATATTATATTATACTCATAACGTCACAGTCCCTCCTTCCTCATCACAGCTGGTGCTGTTCAGATATTCCCAAGGAATCGCCTCATGCCGGGTGCATTTGTCTATGCTGTGATTGTACAGCTCCGAGAAGGCAGTTGAGGTCAGCAAGCTGAGGCATCTACAGGATCCTAGGCTGGTGTGTGTGTCACAAGCTGTGTCTGAGCATAACAAAAAATCAGGCTGAGATGAGCCAGGCACCCACTGCATCTCAGTGCCTGGTTGCTACCGGTGTCAGAAATTCACCTCAGCCCCCGAGTATCATGAAGCTGCAAGTCCCCTGGGTCTTTCTTCACTTGTACTGTCAGTTTCTGCTCAGAACACTTTGGGCTCTTCCAAGCCAGCTGCTTTGCTTGTCGGACATTGAACTAGGAATGACTGGAGATGTATTTGATTCAGTTCCCTGCTCTGTTTGATTCAGAGTTACAGCACCTATGGGAAAGAGGGGACTGCCAATGGGACCCAGCTCTGTCTCTGATCTATTTACATAGTCATATTGCCTTGGTGTTCTTTGATAGCATTTCTTGCCTCTTTTCAAGACTGGGGAAGATTCTCGGTAGAGAGATACTGTGCATGGGACAATGGATGGACGGAAAGGTGCTTCACAGGGAAGGATAGGGAGATAGCACATAGGGAAGAATGGTCAGATAGGTAGACAGGCAAAGTAACTGGCATTTTGTTTCCCTCCAGTCTCTTGCTGCAAAGCCTAAGTGGATCAGAGCCCCCAGTCATCAGTTACTAGGGAAGGGGAAGTCTGCACACTGTCCTGCGCTTTCACCACCAAGTACCAAACCTTCCACTGGTACCAGCAGCTCCCTGGGCGAGGCCTGACCTACCTGCTGGCTGTGAGCCCTCAGGACAACGCTATAGAGCAGCGGTTCATGGGGCAGTCCCTGGAAGATGGGAAACACAGCTCTCTGCACATCACTGACTCTCAGCTGGGGGCTCAGGCATCTAACTCTGTGCAGTGAGAGCAGAGTGACACAGGCAGAGCTGGGCTCAGGAGAAAAACCCTCATCCTCTGACAGGCAGCTCGTCTGAAGAGCTGCAGCAGGGATGGATCCCCAGCTGGTTTAAAGTAACTGTTCATAGAATCATAGAATATTAGGGTTGGAAGGGACCTCAGGAGGTCATCTAGTCCAACCCCCTGCGCAAAGCAGGACCAATCCCCAACTAAATCATCCCAGCCAGGGCTTTGTCAAGCCTGACCTTAAAAACTTCTAAGGAAGGAGATTTCACCACCTCCCTAGGTAACCCATTCCAGTGCTTCACCACCCTCCTAGTGAAAAAGTTTTTCCTAACATCCACCCTAAACCTCCCCCACTGCAACTTGAGACCATTACTCCTTGTTCTGTCATCTGCTACCACTGAGAACAGTCTAGATCCATCCTCTTTGGAACCCCCTTTCAGGTAATTGAAAGTAGATATCAAATCCCCCTTCATTCTTCTCTTCTGCAGACTAAATAATCCCAGTTCCCTCAGCCTCTCCTCATAAATCATATGTTCCAGCCCCTTAATCATTTTGCTGCCCTCCACTGGACTCTTTCCAATGTTTTCACATCCTTCTTGCACTGTGGGGCCCAAAACTGGACACAGAACTCCAGATGACGCATCACCAATGCCAAATAGAGGGGAATGATCACGTCCCTCGGTCTGCTGGCAATGCCCCTACTTATATAGCCCAAAATGCCATTGGCCTTCTTGGCAACAAGGGCACACTATTGACTCATATCCAGCTTCTTGTCCACCATAACCCCTAGGTCCTTTTCTGCAGAACTGCTGCCTAGCCACTCGGTCACTAGTCTGTAGCAGTGGATGGGATTCTTCCGTCCTAAGTGCAGGACTCTGCACTTGTCCTTGTTGAATCTCATCAGATTTCTTTTGGTCCAGTCCTCTAATTTGTCTAGGTCCCTCTGTACCCTATCCTTACCCTCCAGCATATCTACCACTGCTCCCAGTTTAGTGTCATCTGCAAACTTGCTGAGGGTGCAATCCATGCCATCCTCCAGATCATTAATGAAGATATTGAACAAAACTGGCCCCAGGACTGACCCTTGGGGCACTCCTCTTGATACCGGCTGCCAACTAGACATGGTGCCATTGATCACTACCCATTGAGCCTGACAGTCTAGCGAGCTTTCTATCCACTGTGATGGACTCAGACCAGAAGGATATAAGAGAGTGGTGGAAGGCAGGTATATCAGGTCCCTGTTCCCTGGATAGCCAGACAAAGGATCTGAGTTACTACAGAGAATTGTTTCCTGGGTATCTGGCTGATGAATCTTGCCCATATGCAAAGGGTTCAGCTGATCACCATATCTGGGGTTGGGAAGGAATTTTCCTCCAGAGCAGATTGGAAGAGGCCCTGGAGGTTTTTCACCTTCCTCTGTAGCATGGGGCATGGGTCACTTGCTGGAGGATTCTCTGCTCCTTGAAGTCTTTAAACCATGATTTGAGGACTTCAATAGCTCAGACATAGGTAAGAGGTTTATCGCAGAAGTGGGTGGGTGAGATTCTGTGGCCTGCATTGTGCAGGAGGTCAGACTAGATGATCATAATGGTCCCTTCTAACCTTAATATCTATGAATCTATGAATCTATCCAGGCCAATCAAGACACCTGATGCCTATTAACTGGTTAAGGACATTAGGCTAAATGGAGACAGCTGGAACCAATTACGGTCCCACTCTTACTGCTTAAAAGCTCTCCTTTCCAGTTCTCTGTAGAGAGAGCCCAGGTGAAGGGAGCTGGAGGAGAAGAAGAGGCATCGCTGAATCCTGAGGTAAGGGTGAAGCTGGAAATAGAGGACCATGGGGAAGTGGCCCAGGGAATCAAAGCAGTGTCAGTGGTGAAGGGAAAGCTGCCAGCTGCTGCTAACATTAGGGTCCCTGGGCTGGAACCTGGAGTAGAGGGTGGGCCTGGGTTCCCTTCTTTCTCCCCATGTTCTACAGAGATCCCCTTGAGAGGGGAAGCAGGACTCGGTCCAGGCAGGAGGCCAAGCTGAGCACACTGAGCTGTACGGAGCAACAGAGACTGTGGGGTAATCCCCCTTTCCATCTCCCATACTGGCCTGTGATGAAAGTAATTCAATAGGCTGTGACTCTTACTACTACACTGAGAAAGGGAGGTCACATTGGGGTCTTATAGAGTTTCTGAGGCCACTGAATCTGCCCAAAAGCACAGGATCCACCAATACAGGCTCAGAACTTTGTCACACCACCTTATAGTCCATTCATCCAGCCCATACTTCTTTCACTTGCTGGCAAGAATACTGTGAGAGACCATATCAAAAGCTTTGCTAAAGTCAAGGAATAACACATCCACTGCTTTCCCCTCATCCACAGAGCCAGTTATCTCGTCATAGAAGACAATTAGATTAGTCGGGCATGACTTGCCCTTGGTGAATCCATGCTGACTGTTCCTGATAACTTTCCTCTCCTCGAAGTGCTTCAGAATTGATTCCTTGAGGACCTGCTCCATGATTTTTCCAGGGACTGAGGTGAGGCTGACTGGCCTGTAGTTACAAGGATCCTCCTACATTAGCCTTTTTCCAGTCGTCCAGGACCTCGCCCGATTGCCATGAGTTTTCAAAGATACTGGCCAATGGCTCTGCAATCACATGAATCAGAGACACTGAATCAGACCCCCAGCTGGTGCAAATCAGCAACATCTTCATTTACATCTCTAGGCCAAATCCTGATCTGGTGCGACTCAGACGCTCTCTATTGTAGCTAATGGGGCAGGTCCTCAGGCGGTGTAAATCAGCGGTAACTCCATTGGAGTAAAGGGGTGAAGTGGTGCGTGGTTCTGTATCGTTCCTACCATCTTCGAGCTGGGATTCCCCTGAAGCCAAGAATTTCCCCGCATCCTCCCTTCTCTAACCGGACAGCAGATGGCGCTAGAGGGCTCACCCTCCTCCCCTGCAGACCCTGGTTAATTCCCACAGCCTGAGGTCCGGGCTGTCCTCAATGTACCCAGCCCAGCCCAGTTCACAGAGCTGCTGTTCCTCCCCGGGGCACACAATGAAACAGCAGCCTCTATAGGCGGACAATCCTTCCCCTTGAGAAGGCTGAAACTTGAAGGGACCAAAAATTCTCGTTTCCACTGGGCTCCTGAAGACCTTCCTCGGATTGACTCTGCCTCGGTGTATTCCTCTGCAAAGGAGAGGAGAAACGGAGCTCACCATGGCCTCAGAGAGTGGAGCTGCTCTGTGGAGCCTTCTCCTCACCTTTGCTTTTCTCTGTGAGTGAAACAATACTTTCTCCTTCTACAGGGCAAAAAGATGCAGAATCTTAGACGTCAGTGATGGGCAAGATCTTTTATCTCTCTATCTATCTAAGAGCTACTGCACCTCTAAAGAGAGAAGGGTCTTCCAATGGGACATATCTCAGCCTCTGATCTATTTGAACAATAATATTGCTTTGGAGTTATTTGTTAGCATTTCTTGTCCTGCTTTATAAGGATTAGGGAAGAGTACAGAAAGAAAGAAATAGATGTTGATGGAAAGGTCTATTTCTACCTGTATCAATATATAGACATTCAGATATAGATACCGGGGATGGAAGAATAAAATGATGGATGGACGGAGGCTGCAGAGAGAAGGCTGGATAGATAGAGGCATAGATAAACAGGCAATGCAACACAATCTTATATTCCTCATGATAACTGCTGTTATATTGTTTCCCTCCAGTCTCCTGCTGCGAAGCCCAAGTGGTTCAGAGCCCCGAGTCGCTGGTTACAGGGGAAGGGAAGGTCTCCACAATGTCCTGCTCTTTCACCAGCGCTTTCCAAGCCTTCCAGTGGTACCAGCAGCTCCCTGGGCAAGGGCCGACTCACCTGTTGACCACAAGCTCTAATAACGTCACTGTGGGGCGATTCATAGGCGAGAGCCTGGAAAGTGGGAAACGCAGCTCTCTGCACATCACCGGCTCCCAGCTGGGGGACTCAGGCAGCTACCTCTGTGCGGTGGATGCACAGTGACACAGGCAGAGCTGGGCTCAGGGCAAAAACCCTCAGTCTCTGACAGGCAGCTTAGTGGAGGAGATGCAGGGACAAATCTCAAGATGGTGTAAGGCAGCACAATTCCATTGCAGTCAGTCACAGAATTACAGAAATGTAGAACTGGAAGGGACACTAATTGGTTGTATAATCCAGTCTCCTTCACTGAAGTAGGATTGAGTATTATCTAGACCATCTCTGACAGGTGTTTGTCTTACCTGTTCTTAAAAACCTCCAATGATGAAGATTCTAACAACCTACCTAGACAATTTGTTACAATGCTTAACCACCCTGACAGGAAGCTTTTCCTAATGTCTAAACTAAATCTTCCTTGCTGGAATTTAAACTCATTACTTCTTGTCCTGTCCTCACTGCTTATCACCTTCCTCTTTATAACAACCTTTTACCTACTTGAAGACTGTTATCATGTCTCCCCTCCTTCTCTTCTCCTGTGAAACATACACAGTTTTTTCTATCTTTCCTTATGGATCATGTGTTCTAGAACTTTAATAAATTTTGTTACTGCCCCCTGTCCTTTGTTCACATTTTTCCTGAAGTGCGGTGCCCAGAACTGTTCACAATACTCCAATGGAGGCCTTATCAGTGCTGAGTGGAGTAGAAGAAATACTTGTCTTGTCTAAAACACTCCAGCTAACACATCCCAGAGTGATATTCACTTTTTCTGCAACCATATTATGTTGCTGACTAATATTTAGTTTGTAAGCTACTATAACTCCCAGATCTTTTTCTGCAGTACTCCTGTCTAGGTAGTCATTTCCCATTTTGTGTTTGTGCAACTGATTCGTAAGTGGAGTATTTTGTATTTGTTCTTATTGAATTTCATCCTACTAATGCTGACCATTTCTCCAATTTGTCAAAATCATTCTGAATTCTAATTCTGTCCTCCAAAATGCTTGCAACCACTCCCAGTTTGGTATCCTTTGCAGACTTTACAAGTGTAATCTCTGTGCCATTATCCAAACCATCTATGAAGATATTGAATAGAACGAGATGCGGGACAGATCCCTGCGGGACCCCATTCAATGTGCCCTTGTAACTCAACTGTGAACCATTGATAGCTATTGTATGAGTACAGTTTTCCAGCCAGTTGTGCACCTGCCTTATAGTAGGTTTGTCTAGGTGATATGTCTCTGGTTTGTTTATGAGAACGTTATGTGAGACAGTATCAGAAGTCTTACTACAGTTGAGACATATCACATCTACGGCTTCTCCCCCATCCACAAGGCTTGTTATCCTACCCAAGAAGGATACTACTTTGGTTTGACATGATTTGTTATTAACAAGTCCATGTTGACTGCTACTTATTGCCTTATTTTCTCCAGGTGCTTACAAATTGCTTGTTTGATTATTTGTTCCATTATCTTTGCAGATACTGAAGTTAAGATGACTGGTTTATAATTCCCCAGGTTTCCCTTATTCTACTTTTTATAGATGGGCACTATATTTGACCATCTCCAGTCCTCTGGTATCTCTCCCATCCTCCACAAGTTCTCAGAAATAATCACTGATGGCTCAGAGATCTTTTCAGCCAGTTCCTTAGGTATTCTAGAGTGTATTTCATCTGGCCTTGCTGACTTGAAGACATTTAACTTGTCTAAGTAATTCTTAATTTGTTCTTTTCCTATTTTAACCTCAGATCCTGCCCCATTTACACTGATGCTCACTATGTTAATGGCCCAATCACTTAAATTTTTGGGGGGGTGAAAACTGAAAGGCATTTAACACTTCAGCTATTGCTGCATTTTCTGTTATTCTTGCCTATCTCTCCTTACTGAGTAATGGGCTACCCTGTGCCCTTGGTCTTGCTTCTTATATATTTGTAAACTACTTTGTTACTCTTTATGACCCTACCAATTTTATTCCCATTTTGTGCCTTGGTCTTTCTAATTTGCTCCCTACATGCTTGTGTTGTTTTTTTAATATTTATCCTTTATAATTTAACCCAGTTTCTATTTTTTGCCTGACTCACTTTTTGAGTTTCAGGTAATTGAAAACCTCCTGGTTGAGCAAGAGTGGCCTCTGACCATACTTCCTAAACTTCCTATACCTTGGGATAGTTTGCTCTTGTGCACTACATAATATCTCTCTAAAAAACTGCCAACTCTCGTAAATTCTTTCCCCCATAAATTTGCTTGCCAGGGGATTTTACCTACCAATTCTCAGAGTTTTCAAGGGAACAGATCCTCAGCTCTTGTAAATTGGCATAGATCCATTAGAGTAAATGGGTGGTGAAGCTGTGAATGGATGGCTCTCTATCATTCCCATGACCTTCTACCTAGGATTCCCCTGAAGCAAATAATTTCTTCCCACCCCCTGTCTGTCCCAGGGCAGCAGATGGCGCTAGAGTGCGCACCCTCCTCCCCTGCAGACCCTGGTTAATTCCCACAGCCTGAGGTCCGGGCTGTCCTCAATGTACCCAGCCCAGCCCAGTTCACAGAGCTGCTGTTCCTCCCCGGGGCACACAATGAAACAGCAGCCTCTATAGGCGGACAATCCTTCCCCTTGAGAAGGCTGAAACCTGAGGGGAGAGAGAATTCTCATTTCCACTGGGCTCCTGAAAACCTTCCACGGATTGACTCTGCCTCGGTATATTCCTCTGCAAAGGAGAGAAGAAACTGAGCTTACCATGGGCTCAGAGAGTGGAGCTGCTCTTTGGAGCCTTCTCCTCACCTTTGTTTTTCTCTGTGAGTGAAACAATATTTTCTCTTTCTAAAGGATAAATAGATGCAGATTCTTAGAAGTCAGTGTGGGGCAAGATCTCCTAGCTCTTCTTCATTCCCCTGCCAGTAGGGATCTGTCTGTCTGTCTGTCTGTCTGTCTGTCTCTAAGAGCTATTGCACCTGTAAGGAGAGAGGGGTCTGCCAATGGGATATATCTCAGCCTCTGATCTATTTGAACAATAAAATCCTTTGGAGTTCTTTGTTAGCATTTCTTGTCCTGCTTTTTTAAGATTTGGGGAGTGAACAGAGAAAAATAAATAGATGTTGATGGAAAGATCTGTATTTTGAATCTGTACATATGTACAAAAAGGCAGATATAGGGGAGGAAAAACAGAATAATGGATGGAGGCTGAAGAAAGAAAGAGGGACATAGCCATAGATCGGGGGTTCTCAAACTGGGGTTCAGGACCTCTCAGGGGATAGAGAGGTTATTTCATTGGGGGGGGGGCTGTCACGAGCTGTCGGCCTCCACCCCAAACTCTACTTTTCCTCCCACATTTATAATGGTGTTAAATATACAAAAAAGTGTTTTTAATTTATAACTCAGAGGCTTGCTATGTGAAAGGGGTCACCAGCAAAAAAGTTTGAGAACCATTTCCATAGGTAAACAGGCAATAACCTTCATGTTAACTGCAGTTATTTTGTTTCCCTCCAGTCTCCTGCTGCGAAGCCCAAGTGGTTCAGAGCCCCGAGTGGCTGGTTACAGGGGAAGGGGAGGTCTCCACAATGTCCTGCTCTTTCACCAGCGCTTACCAAATCTTCCAGTGGTACCAGCAGATGCCTGGGCAAGGGCCGACCCACCTGCTGACCGCGAGCTCTAATGACAATGTCACTGTGGGGCGGTTCATAGGCGAGCGCCTGGAAAGTGGGAAACGCAGCTCTCTGCACATCACCCACTCCCATCTGGGGGACTCAGGCCGCTACCTCTGTGCGGTGGATGCACAGTGACACAGGCAGAGCTGGGCTCAGGGCAAAAATCCTCAGCCTCTGACAGGCAGCTTGGCGGAGGAGATGCAGGGGCAGCTCCCCAGCAGGTGAAAAGCAGTGTAACTCCATGGTAGCCAAGGGGACTCATCCTCAGCTGTTATAAATGGGCAGCGCACCAGTGGAGTCAACGGGGCCATAGGGTAAGGCGACGGGGACTGGAACCCAGGTCTGCTGATCCTGGGACAGCTGTGTGAATAGCAGAGTAAATCTGGAGTCACGCCATATGTGTTTATTGAGGTGACTAGATTACAAGAAATCTGAGACACAAGTTCATATTCTTTCCTTTTCTTCCTATGGGATACTTTCTAAAGGAAAAAGAAAAGGAGTACTTGTGGCACCTTAGAGACTAACCAATTTATTTGAGCATAAGCTTTCATGAGCTGTAGCTCACAAAAGCTTATGCTCAAATAAATTGGTTAGTCTCTAAGGTGCCACAAGTACTCCTTTTCTTTTTGCGAATACAGACTAACACGGCTGCTACTCTGAAACCTTTCGAAAGGAAAGTTCATTACTAAACATTTCCAGTGGGAAAACATGTTCCCTTAAGGGAGCCGAATGCAAAATATCTCTGGCTTCAAGGCTGTAAAATCATCCGCGTTTCTATAGCAACAATAAACAAAGAAAACTAACCTAGCCCTTCCCCCCACTTTCCTTCCTTCAGAAACCGCGACTCCTCTAGGAAAGTCGGAACAAAGTTTTCTGCTCTCCCGTAGCGCCGTGCAGTTCAGACAAGAGCCCGGCAGAGGGCGCTGCCGCGCCGACCGGAGAGCTCCAGAAACGAGCGCGCTCCCTGGTGTTTCTGGACAACTAGTTCCCCCCCCCCAACCCCCCCCCCCGCCCCCTCCCGGACCCTGCGAGACTTTCTAGCAGCTCAGCGCAAAGGCAGCTACCAACCAGGCTCGGAGAGATTTGATGCTTGACGCCAAGAGTCACAATTTAATTCGGAGCGGAAGCAGCGTTCCCGGATTCCTTCAGCCCTCAGAAGACAGAGGTCGGCTTCCCGCTGCGAGGAAAGGGCCTAATTCTGACATTGCTGGGGGCAGGGGGTGCCTGAGTGGAGAGAAAAAGGACCCGGTCCCTGCAGAAGCGCAGAGACACCGAATCTTCATTGAGAGGATGCTTAAAATCCTGGTCTCCATGACTGCGCTGCTCCTTGTTTCCAGTGAGTCAGATTCCCACGTGGCATTTCTGGGTATTATTCCCCCTAGTATTTATTAATTTTCGCCTGTGTCCAGGTGTCCTTCTCGGCGACACTTCAAGCTGCTGTTGATAGTTTCCCTGTCTGTGTCTGGGGGATTTTTCATGCTCTGTTATTATTATTTTATTCCCAGGCGGAGCGGTGGACGGGAAGGTTTCTCAGCCTGCTGCTCTGCTTTTCCTGGCGGGGGGCAGGGCTGACCTCCCCTGTAACCACAGTGTCACTGGCTACGAGAGAATTTTTTGGTACTATCAGCGCCCCGGAGCTGCCCCTCGAGCTGTGATCTCTGGCTACAACTCCGCGGAGACGTCGGAGCGGTTTGAACTGTCCATTGACCCCTCCGGCCGGTCCGCCCCGCTGCGCATCACCAAGGTGGCGGTGGAGGACTCGGGGGTGTATTACTGCGCCGTGAGAGGCACAGCGAGAGGAAATGCAGGGCGAGCTGAACAAAAACCTCCCCGAGTCTGAGAGTCCTGGGCAGGAAGAGAAGGAAGCTCACACGGATAATCAAATTGCGGGCTGAGATCCTCAAAGGCGCCAGGAGAATGGACGCATGGAACTCCAGTGAGCAATAAGCGCCCAACTCCCTTAGGCTCCTTTGAAAATCTCAGATTTGAACAATAGCATGTAGAAGTTCATGACTGTGTCCAAAGCGACCCAGATAATTACAAGCCTAATTTCTATGGTCTTCCAATTAAAAAAAAGTCTCCGAGGGTCAAATTTACAAAGGTATTTAGGGACCTAAAGATCCAGAGAGGCACCTGGAGAGGTTTTAGGCTCCCAAATGCTGTTTTGACCAGAGCATCTAGTCAAAGTCTGGGGCCCTGTGGACCTACCTGTTGTGATAACAGGGTTATCAGGGACCATCTACTCTAACCCGCTGCCTACGTGCAGGATTTGGATAGTTGGTAACCGATATTTATTTGCTGTGTTTTTACTGATTGACCAGGACCGTGCAAATTCCTGCAGCTTTCAAAGCAGAAGGAATAAAACAGAAGGAAACAGCTTCTCTTGCTAACAGCGCGCTTCAGCCAACACTGGCTTTTCCCGGGAAACCGCTGTGCACACAGGCTGCTGCTTGACTTTCGCTCTCCTCTCTGTTCTTGTCTGTTTCCCGTTTCTCTGTTTCCTCCCCCCTCCCCCGGCATCATTTCAGAGAAATTCAGGGTGGGGAGGGCTGTGTCATCATACAGAACATTCGGTGTGATTATAGTATATCCTGCCAGGACTGGGGAGGGAGAGAAATGGAGCACCTAGGCCTAGGGAAACTCTGGGAGGAGGCAAGCCAAGGTTCTGGGGAAAATTGGTCCCTCTTCTCCGATGGCAAATGAGCCCCACTGAACTCCCCTCTGTTTACAATACCCAGTGGAACTCACTCCACCCCGATCTTGGGCAGATGCCATTCGGTTTTGTTTTAGGTGTGCGGTCTCTTAAGCCTTTCTTAAAACGATCTTACCTGAAGGGCACGTTCACATATCAGTTTGCACGAGGGTTTAACTCAACCCCCCTAACAAGGTTTTTCCCAGTTTATAAGGATGCCGTTCCATCTTTGGAAAATGGGACTTAGACTTTAAGTCATGAAGGCACTGTTGAAAATTTTACCCCCAAACCCCAAGGGTGTAGTTCCATCCGCAGTGATGTAATTCCAGAGTAGGTCTGTTACTGCAGGGGAGTGACTCTGGAGCTACTACACGGATGTGAGCGAGGGCCCAGTTTCACCCCTTTATTCTGTGTATGAGTCTCAAAAAGGGCCTTGATACAATAACACAAGAGTGACCCTCTTCTATCCAGCCCCACCACCCACGCAACCAAAATTCTTCTTCTGCTATTATATTATTAATCGTTAGCATCCCTAAAACAAATGAACGTGAGACAAACAGAAAGGATATTAATACAACCAAAACCTCTGACCCTCCAAGCAGAACTGTTACACTTAACATGGAAAGAGCTCTGAAGTCCTCTAAGGACGTTGCTGCTGCTATCCATAAGGTGTGGAAGTCATTCCCATACGAGGGAAGCAAGATAAACCCATAAAAATAAAGAGAGAGAGAGAAAATATTTTAATAGCCATGTTATAGGATGGTAAATCCTTATCCCATAAGAAACTGGATTTTTTTAAAAAATATTATTCCTAATTAATTATATTGGCCCGTTTTATAGCAACGACAAAGAAACCCTAATTACAGTCACTCCATGCAAATTTTCAGCTCCCCTCTCTCAGCAGTTCACCGGGTTTCCCGGCAGAGGGCACTGCGGAACCAGCAGGAATGTCCCATGTATAGACATGATGACACACGGAGCTATTCCACCCCCCTGGCTTTTCATTCGTGAGGCCACCTGCCTCCTCGCAGAGGCGGCGAGGAAATCCTGAAGGCAGCTACGACCAAGCAGAAAGGGAGGAAGGGGTAAATTGGCAGAGGGAGGCGCTCACCACCCCAGCTCCCGCGGAAGCACGGCTTCCCTGCTTTTAAATCTCCGGCCCTCAGGACAGCCAGCGTTGGTTTGCAGCTGCAAGAAAAGGAGAAAGCGGACAACTCGTGGGACTGGTCAGAGAGGAGCAAGAAAGCTCCCGGCAGACGAGGACCAGAGACCCCGAGAGGATGTTAACAATCCAATTCTCGCTGGTTGCGATGACTTTAATATTCAGTGAGTTGGATTTCCTATTTCATTTCTGAATGTCTTTCCCCCTGATCTCGTCCTTCAAATATACAATAATTCTCAGCTAAAATAATCTCATTCTTTTCTCTGTCTCCGCACATCTCTTTCCACTATCCATCCATCCAGTCTTCCTTCCCATGGCAGCATATCTCTCGCTCAATCTCTCCTTCCCTCTCTCTCTCCTTTACGGTCCTAAATCCCCTACATTCCGTGAGCTTCTGAACTTTTTCAAAGTCGCCTGACTTGAATCTACGCACTATGCGCCAGAATCCCTTGGGTGGCTTTGAAAAAATCTCAGCTGTCACATCCTTCACGCCAACGAGGATTTATTTTTTCCCCTCCAGAAGGGGCCACTGGAGTGTCGGTGATGCAGACGCAAGGCCCCATGACCGTGTCCGAGGGAGAAGGTTTGAGGCTCAATTGTAGCTATGATGATGCTACAGTGTATGCCGTCTTCTGGTACGTGCAGTTCCCCAGCCAGCCCCCCCGGCTCCTCCTGAGGGACCTGGGAAGGGAGGACTCGGATGAAGGGATCAGAAAATCCTTCGATGCCACCCATGAGAAAAAGCACAAATCCTTCCACTTGTGGAAACCGGCCAGCGAAGTGAGCGACTCCGCGACCTATTACTGCGCCGCGAGCGACACAGTGACACGGACCGGCAGGGAGCTGAGCAAAAACCAGGCAGGGTCTGTGAGGAGAAGCGGGGAGGCGGGCACCGGGGTCTGGGAGGGGAAGGGAGGAATGGCGCAACCACAGAACTTGGATCAGATCTCTCTGGTCACCGGCTAGCTCTGGGCTTCACCGGCTTGATCCAGTCCAGGGCTTCACCTTTTTTAGACATTATACGGAATAGCATGAAAGAAAATTAGCATAACACCAATAAAGTCAAACAAACACACACAAACGCTACCGAGATCACGAGAGGAAAGTTCATAGTCTACAGGGAAACTAGCACATTGGGGTGGAGGAATATATAAGTGTCGAGTAGAGAAAAATCGACCCATAGACAGACAGACAGACAGCAACATCCTTCTTTGGCACTAATGCTGCTGGCGGAGCTGGTTTATTGGCCGAGTACCCCAATCTCATTCCGTTTGAATAACTCCCCACTGTTTGGCGGGAGATGAAAGTAAATTAGTGAGATTTCGCTGCAGCTGCCTGAACGCCTGATACAAATCGGTGATTTGCACCGTGGAGGCGGGAGTTAACCTGTGTCACGGCCGGCGGTTCCCAAGCACAGAGAGAGGAGCCAGGAGCCACAGGCAAGGCATCATTGCACGTCTTTGGTCTCTCCCGCCCTGCCAAAGTCTCTTGGGGCTGTAGCTGAAAGGAAAAGGCCAGAGCTCCCGTCTCTCTGACTGTTTCGGGGGCTGGCGAGAGAGAAAAAGGGCAGCTCCCTCCCTTCACGCACCGTTGTTAATGTTTCGCAGTGGAGTGTGGCTTCTACATTTCGACACAGACACATCGCGGACACAGGAGGGCTGCAACAGCCCCCGTGTTAGCCACTGTGCTGATTGTTATCAGTGAGTAAAATAACAGTTTCCCTCAACCTCTATCTTCCCCAACCCCCCTCCTTCCTCCACCCTACATCCCCCCCACCTCAGCAAATGCACCCCCCATCTCTCCTCATACACACGCTTCTTCTTTTCTCTCGATCCAGCCACACCTCTTTCTCCTTCCCCCTGCATTCTCCCCCTCCCTGGCACTTCGAAACTCCCGGGGCAGTCACTGGATGGGGGCTGGCGAAAGGGGATTTAACCCTAGGGTCCCTCGGAAGTTTCACACCCACTGAATCAATTCTCTTGCTGGTTCTCGCTCCTACTGGCCCCGGGGAGAGCCAAGATTCAGCAGCCGGGCTCCGCAGAAGCTTTGGAGGGAGTCGAACTGGACCGCACGTGTTCTCCCCTCACCACCAAGGCGAGTGACAGCACAGTCTGGTACCGGCAGCTCCCGAACCCGGGACCCCAGTTTGTAGTTATCGGATACAAGGAAACCACTAAAACCCCCGAGCCGGCGGGAGCCCCGCACATCTCCGCCGACAGAGAATCCAGCACCCTGGCCCTGCGCCGTGTGAGGCTGGGAGACGCTGCGGTGTATTTCTGTGCTCGGAGGGACACAGTGGGACAGTGAGGGGCGGCCCCACTACATGTCAACGGGAGAGCTTCTCCCTTCCACATAGCCCCTGCCTCGTGGGAGGTGGGTTACCTGTGCCAACAGGAGAGAGCATAGGGCACGTCTTCAGTGAAGTGCTACAGCAGCGCCGCTGCAGCCCTTTAGGTGTGGACAAGCCCAGAGGGATCAGGCTGCTGGAAACCTCTCGTTCAGTGGTTCTCCACCAGGAGCCCAGGGCCCCCTGGAGGGGAGGGAGCAAGCCAGTTTCAGGGGGTGCCCATGCAGGGCAGAAACCCCAAAGCCCACCGCATGGGGCTGAAGCCCCGGCCCCGGCCCTGCCAACTGGTCTGAACCTGAAGCCTGAGCAATGTAGCTTCATGGGACACCCCGAGGCCCGAAGAAAGTGCCCTGCTTGCTACCCCATAACACAGGTCCTGGGTTTATACAGAAATCGAGTTGTCGTGGCACTGGTCGGCTGTGGAGTTTTTATACCGTGTGTGTGTGTGTGTGTGTATGCGCGGCGGGAGGGACGGGGGGCTGAGAAAGAACAAGGTTGAGACCCTCTGTTCTAGGTCAGACTGGGCATGTTCAAAAGCTCACCACCTGTATCCGTACAGTCCCTCTCACGGTGACGGTCTAATTGACATGGTCACCGCGGTACTTGTAACGTTACAGCTAGTGTAGCACTTGCCTCTCCCCAGGTTGCTCTCTTCAGCGTAGACTGTACACAGGAGTTATTGCCCGGCCCACATGTTCAAAAACCACCTAGATGGGCTCAAAAACCTTCAGATATTAAAATAATCAAGGTGGGTGCTTCCTCCCCCCCCCCCCCCACGCGTCTTTTGATCCTTTAAGGTACTATTCAGGTTACATATTCAAGGTTGTCGCTTCAGGCATGAAGGCTAGAAACTTTTGTTTTATTTATTTATTGAATGAACACGGAGATTCTCCTGTAATCATTTATCTCCAGGAGCAGGGAATTTAAACCGAACATCAGAGCTGGTAACACTGCAAATATTACTGAGCAAGATCAGCATATCATGGCCTAAACAGGGACTTTGAGAACCGATGGTGCAAAGGTGTTTTGCCTGTGCCCAGGCACAAAAAGGGCCAGATCTTCCATTGGTATCAGTCAGCCTAAATCCATTCACTTCAGGGGAGCTGCACCAATTTACACCAGCTGAGGACCTGGGTTAGAAAGTTCACAGAGCACTTACTTGCACACTAGGAAGCTGTACCAACTTCTGAACTGCCATGGATTTAAATCAATGTTCACTTTCCACAGGGTCACAGTTACAGGGCTAGCTGCAGCTCTTAGCCCATCCTCTCAGGTATGAAGACTCATTCCTTTACCTCCCTAGGGTGGAATCCTTATCCTGTGAGTCTTCTACTCTTAGACCAAGTCCTGGCCTACGGTGCCTTGTGGATCCACCGTGCTTACCCCAACAGGTCCAAGTGGGTTTGGACACCTGAAGTTCTTCAGAAGCTTGCGGTCCGCAGTGAAATCAGTGATCTACAACAGCCTTCTCAAACCAAATTTAGGAACCAAACATAACTTAAGAGAAAAAATATATTAAAACAATAAAAGATCTACATACATGTTTGCCTTATCTATAGTCCTAAATTGGCCTATCTTCTCCCAGATCCCCATCCTCTGGGGGTCTGGGTCTCTGTCTGTATCACTTAATTTCCATTTATATCTCTCCCTTACCCTTCAGGAAACACCTCTCAATCATCCAAAGTCCTTGGTTCTCCTGTGCTTTCTGAGACAGGTTAAACCAGTTCAGGAAGCTCAGAAGGACTTGGGAGCAACATTCAAGTCAAGTGTTTGCTGAGACGCTGGGCTATTGTCCTCCCCTTTCTGCCTGGATGCGTCTCCTGACCATCCTGCAGTAGAATTAACTCTATATATGCACACAGCTAACATTACAGTAACCCAGTCAAGATTCAGTATTCATAACTTACTACAGGGCACTCCAAATCCATCATACATCAAGCAATTTCTTCTAAACCTGAAACCAGTAACAAAGTAAAGGAGTACTTGTGGCACCTTAGAGACTAACCAATTTATTTGAGCATAAGCTTTCGTGAGCTACAGCTCACTTCATCGGATGCATACTATGGAAAATACAGAAGATGTTTTTATACACACAGATCATGAAAAAATGGATGTTTATCACTAAAAAAGGTTTTCTCTCCCCCACCTCACTCTCCTGCTGGAAATAGCTTATCTAAAGTGATCACTGTCCTTACAATCTGTATGATAATCAAGGTGGGCCATTTCCAGCACAAATCCAGGGTTTAACAAGAAACGTCTGAGGAACAGTGGGGCTGGGGGGGGGAGGGGGAGAAATAAACAAGGGGAAATAGGTTACTTTTTATAATGAATCAACCATTCCCAGTCTCTATTCAAGCCTAAGTTAATTGTATCCAATTTGCAAATTAATTCCAATTCAGCAGTCTCTTGTTGGAGTCTGTTTTCGAAGCTTTTTGTTGAAGGATAGTCACTTTGAGATCAGAAATCGAGTGACCAGAGAGATTTAAGTGTTCTCCGACTGGTTTATGAATGTTATAATTCTTGACATCTGATTTGTGTCCATTTATTCTTTTACGTAGAGACTGTCCAGTCTGACCAATGTACATGGCAGAGGGGCATTGCTGGCACATGATGGCATCTATCACATTGGTGGATGTGCAGGTGAACGAGCCTCTGATAGTGTGGCTGATGTTATTAGGCCCTGTGATGGTGTCCCCTGAGTAGATATGTGGGCACAGTTGGCAACGGGCTTTGTTGCAAGGATAGGTTCCTGGGTTAGTGGTTCTGTTGTGTGAAGTGTTACTCTTCTGTAGAAAGAAAAGGAGTACTTGTGGCACCTTAGAGACTAACCAATTTATTTGAGCATAAGCTTTCATGAGCTACAGCTCACTTCATTGGAGGCATTCAGTGGAAAATACAGTGGGGAGATTTATATACACAGAGAACATGAAACAATGGGTGTTACCATACACTCTGTAAGAAGAGTGATCACTTAAGATGAGCTATTACCAGCAGGAGAGCGGGGAGGCGGGAGAGAAAACCTTTTGTAGTGATAATCAAGGTGGGCCATTTCCAGCAGTTAACAAGAACGTCTGAGGAACAGTGAGGGGTCGGGGGGAAATAAACATGGGGAAATAGTTTTATTTTGTGTAATGACACATCCACTCCCAGTCTTTATTCAAGCCTAAATTAATTGTATCCAGTTTGCAAATTAATTCCAATTCAGCAGTCTCTCGTTGGAGTCTGTTTCTGAAGTTTTTTTGTTGAAGAATTGTCACTTTTAGGTCTCTAATCGAGTGACCAGAGAGACTGAAGTGTTCTCCGACTGGTTTTTTGAATGTTATAATTCTTGATGTCTGATTTGTGTCCATTTATTCTTTTACATAGAGACTGTCCAGTTTGACCAATGTACATGGCAGAGGGGCATTGCTGGCACATGATGGCATCTATCACATTGGTAGATGTGCAGGTGAACGAGCCTCTGATAGTGTGGCTGATGTGATTAGGCCCTATGATGGTGTCCCCTGAATAGATATGTGGACACAGTTGGCAACGGGCTTTGTTGCAAGGATAGGTTCCTGAGTTAGTGTTTTTGTTGTGTGGTGTCTGGTTGCTGGTGAGTATTTGCTTCAGGTTGGGGGGCTGTCTGTAGGCAAGGACTGGCCTGTCTCCCAAGATCTGTGAGAGTGATGGGTCGTCCTTCAGGATAGGTTGTACATCCTTGATGATGCGTTGGAGAGATTTTAGTTGGGCCCAACAAAGAAAATAACAGAACGCCACTAGCCATCACCTTCCTCCCCCAACTAAAACCTCTCCACTTAAATCTCTCTGGTCACTCGATTAGAGACCTAAAAGTGACAATTATTCAACAAAAAATCTTCAAAAACAGACTCCTACGAGAGACTGCTGAATTGGAATTAATTTGCAAACTGGATACAATTAACTTAGGCTTGAATAGAGACTGGGAGTGGATGGGTCATTACACAAAGTAAAACTATTTCCCCATGTTTATTCCCTCTGCCACCCCCCACTGTTCCTCAGACGTTCCTGTTAACTGCTGGAAATGGCCCACCTTGATTATCACTACAAAAGGTTTTCTCCCCCGCTCCCCGCTCTCCTGCTGGTAATAGCTCATCTTAAGTGATCACTCTCCTTACAGTGTGTATGACAACACCCATTCTTTCATGTTCTCTGTGTATATAAATCTCCTCACTGTATTTTCCACTGAATGCATCCGATGAAGTGAGCTGTAGCTCACAAAAGCTTATGCTCAAATAAATTGGTTAGTCTCTAAGGTGCCACTAGTCCTCCTTTTCTTTTTGGGAATATAGACTAACACGGCTGCTACTCTGAAACCTGTCTAAATGGTCTTGCAACTTATGTGGCTTCATGCTCCATCTGAGTCTCTGATCAGAGTGTCACAGGCTGTGGAGAGCTGGAGCAGCGGGCCAGGAACAGAAAACAGAAAAATCCAGATAACACTGATGGATAAAGAATGAAAAGGGAAATAAACTCAGACCAGAAAAGCAGACTAATGAAAGTTCAAACTAAAAACTGAGCCTGAAAATGCCATACAAGCATACAGACACACAGAGAGACTAATATATAGATCAAGTGATATAGATCTCAGAAATGGATACAAGGGGGAATGAAGAAAAAAGGGGTTTGCAATCATGTCACAGGGTATTCAGAGTGAAAACTAGTAAAAAAAAATTCTGTATATCTAAAAGTGCTCATCAGCCAAGTTTGTCTTTTCCTTTCTTTTTTTTTTTCCCCTTCACATTTTTCTACCTTGTCCTAGTATTTCTGTTCTTTCAAAAAGAGGAGTTTATGATACATTAAAGGAGGGGAAAGGTTTCTTTAAAAAGCCAGTTTGCTTTCATATATCCCCAGCAAAAGGTCTTTGCTGTGCTCGACACCAAATTGCATAACAAAAACATAGACCGGCAAAAATAAATTTCTTGCTTTTAGCTGTAGCATTCACTGACAGAAAAAGAAAAAAGAGAAACAAGCAAGTTGTGTTGCACTTTTGTGAAAGCAACGCCCACACCCCTCTTATGTACACTATTGCTAGCCTCATTTATCTGGGATAATCACAAGGAAGAAGAATCCCAGGGAATAATTGCTCCCCTTTGTGTGTGTATTTGTGTAAGGGTTATAGAGACCTGCCTAAAAAGACTCCAAGGAATAAATTGTTAATGCCACCTATGAGGAACAGGAAAACCTGAACAAAATGTTAACTAAGGTGCCCATGAAGGACATTGAAACAGTTGAAGGGGGTGGGGTGGGGTAGGACTTGTTGTTATTTATAGTATAATATGCCCCTCGAGCATATGTTTGAGAAGTGTGTGGCTACTCAAACTAGCCACCATATTTTGTATAGTGCAAGACTGGAGCCTTTCCATTGTAGCTAGGAGCACTTTGTTCATATGGCAGGTTGGTGCTGGATTCTCTTACCTAAGTATCTCACTCCCAAGCGTGTGTGTGTGTGTGTGTGTGTGCGTGTTGGGAGCGGAAGATGGGGTACACTTCAGTGGGTGCTGGGGAAAGGGGAGACCAGGGCGAACAAAAATAGAGGAATAAAGCATTTAGGGCCAAATTTACAGAAACATCTCTGTGCACCTAATTATTTACACGTGCAACTAGTGAGAGGTGGTACTTTGTAAAACTTCTGAGAAACACAAACTATCTTTAAAGGCCACCCTCATCTCTTGCATCGGTAAAATACTCTCTCTGTGAGAAAGGCTCGTTTACTGGCAAAGGTTTGAGACTATCTACAGCAGCCATTGCCCCTTTGTGAACACATTTTGCCACTTGGGGGCGGTGTGGTGCTAGATAAATAATACAAGTAACAGGCCGTTCTTCTGTCCCCTGTTCTCTGCCCGCCCCTGGCAGCCTGGCCCCCTTTGCCTTTCAGACTTTCCCATTTCTGACAGTACCACTGAGGAGGATTGACAGAGCAGAGAGAATTTGGGTCACGCTCTTCCGACAGCTTCTGCTCAGAGACACAACATTCATTTTAAGGCACATTTTTAAGGACAGAATTTTTGCCTTCCCTAAACTGGAGCTACTAGGCACGAAGACAAATCCATTCTTGCTGGATTATGAAATTAACTGTGTTTAGTCAAAGAATGATTAAGCCAAGGATGTCTGCAATGTGGCTCTCCGCTGTTACAGTCTTAGCTTTTCTAGGTGAGTAACGTTCTAGTTCTCATCTTCATCACATTCTACCGGACCACGTCTGTATCCTGTCTTCAGAGTTTGTTTTGTTTGAGTGCCTAAGATCACAAAGTGCTCAGCTCTGATTGTATAAAACATGCTTATACCGTCTGTAGAACGTCAATGATCTCTATTATATCTGAGCATAACTATAATGTATCTATTCTATCCGATTGCACGTGTTGTGTTTCTGCTGTCTCTGAGTGTCAATATTCTCTATTACACCCCAGTCTAAATATGATGTTGCTGATGTTATCTGATTGTTACCATTTATGTTTGCATGGTCTCTCCGTGCAGACTTTGGATTTCTGTTTTTTTGTTTGTTTATTTAGTGAAACTTCTGCGTTTCTGTGATATCTGTTTGTCATGTTCTCTCGGAGTGTGTCAGCTCCGGTTGGTTCTGATCTATCTGAGTGTGTCTGTTTTCTGCTCTGTTCCTCCCACAGAAGGCATCTATGGAGCAGACTCAGTGACCCAACCTGAAGGCACCGTTATCGTCTCCCAAGGGGACCGGGTGCGTCTGAATTGTACCTATCAATTTTCTGCCAGTGTTGCTGTTGTTTATCCCTTCTGGTACGTGCAGTTCCCCAGCCAGCCCCCCCGGCTCTTCCTGAGGGATCTGGGAAGGGAGGACTCGGATGAAGGGATCAGAAAAGGGTTCAATGCCACTCACGATAAAAAGCTCAAATCCTTCCACCTGTGGAAACCGTCCAGCGAACTGAGCGACTCCGCGACCTATTACTGCGCCGCGAGCGACACAGTGACACGGACCGGCAGGGGAGCTGCCCAAAAACCGCGCAGGGTCTGTGCGGAGCAGCGGGGAGGCGGGCACCCGGATCCGGCGGCGACTCGGGAACAGAAGGGGGAATTCTTCAAACACTGAACTTAAAACAGAAATCTCTCTCTCTCTCTCTCTCTCTCTCTCTCTCTCTCTCTCTCTCTCACACACACACACACACACACACATTCACACACTCCTTCGGGCTCTGTGTTTTCCATTTTTGCCCTATCCCGGCGTTTAACCGCCTCAGAAATGATGGTGAATGTCATGAATCAGCCATTAAAATCAGGAAAGACCAGAAGACATCCACCCTCTCATGAGCAACTCTGGGGAAAGCTGCCCCCCGCCCCCTTCCGAAAGGAAAGTGCAACCAGACCGTTCAATGTCATTGAAACTAAATCAAGAAACACACGGACTCTGCCAGGATCACGGTGGAGAAGTTCCTATTCCGATGGGAAAAACTGGTACTGAAGAGGTGAGGAATCTCCCCTGCCTAGTATGTGGCTGAACATACAGTATGTGGCTGAACTCGGTGTCTTCCCTCACTCTCTCTGCGAGGAAGGCTGATTTGCAGGCAAAGGTGCGAGAATATCTGCGGCAAGCATTCCCGATGTGTGAACACATTTTGCCGCTTGGGGGCGGTGTGGTGCTAGATAAATCATACAAGTAACAGCATGTTTACTGTCCCCTGCTCTCTGTCCGCCCCTGCCATCAGCCTGGCCCCCTTTGCCTTTCAGACGTTCCCATTTCTGACAGTACCAGTGAGGAGGATTGACAGAGCAGAGAAAATCACTCCTGTGAAGTTAGGTTCACGCTGTTCCGACAGCTCCTGCTCAGAAATACAACATTAATTGTTCAGACACATTTTATAGGATAGAATTCCTGCCTTCCCTAAACGGGAGCTAGTAGACACGGACGGAGACAAATTAATTCTTGCGGGATGAGGAAATTAGCTCTATTTAGCCGAAGAATCATTAACCCAAGGATGCCTCCAGCCTTCTCTGTCTCAGCTTTGCTACATTCTATCGAAGTACGTCTGCATCCTGCCTTCCTCATCCAGTTTCTTTCAGTGCCTGATATCTCGAAGTGCCGTACCAGATTGTATCTGTTATGTTCATACTGTTTATAGCATCAGTACTCTTTTTATCATATCTCAGCATAAATATTGTATATCTATTATAACTGACTGCGTGTGTTGTGTTTGTGTTTTCTCCGAGTGTCAATATTCTCTATTATATCCGTGTCTAAATATGGTTGTTGTTGTATCTGATTGTATCCGTTTATGTTCGCTTGGTCTCTCCGTGAGGACTTTGGATTTCTGTTACGTTTTAGTGAATCTACCACGTTTCTACTAGATCTGTAGATCTGTAGATCTGTTTATCGGTCTTGTTTTCTCTGTGTTGTTGGTATCTGTTACATGGATGTTATCTCGGAGTGTCTCAGCTCCGGTTGGTTCTGTTCTATCTGAGTGGGTCTCTTCTGCTCTGTTCCTCCCACAGAAGGCACCGACGGAGCAGACTCAGTGACCCAAACTGAAGGCACCGTTACCATCTCCCAAGGGGATCCAGTGCGTCTGAATTGTACCTATCAATTTTCTGCCTCTGCTACTCCTTACCCCTTCTGGTACGTGCAGTTCCCCAACCAGCCCCCCAGGCTCTTCCTGAGGGACCTGGGAAGGGAGGACTCGGATGAAGGGATCAGAAAAGGGTTCAATGCCACCCACGACAAAAAGCACAAATCCTTCCACCTGTGGAAAGCGGCCAGCGAACTGAGCGACTCCGCGACCTATTTCTGCGCCGGGAGCGACACAGTGACACGGAGCAGCGTGGGAGCTGCGCAAAAACTGCGGAGGGTCAGTGCAGAGCAGCGGGGATCCGGGAACCGGGGTCTGGGAGCTACTCGGGGGCAGAAGGGCGGAAGACTACAAAAATTTAACTCGGAACAGAAATCTCTCTCTTTTTCTCACTTACACACATTTTAGCTCTCTGTTTACTCCTTCTTTGCCCCAATCCGGAGTGCTACCATCTCAGAAACGATGGTGAATGTCATGTATCACCAACTAAAGTAAAATCAGGAAAGACCAGAACAAATGAACCCACTCATGAGCAACCCTAGTGAAAGGTGCCGCCAGCCCTATTCTTGAAGGCAAGTGCAACCAGACAGTTCAATATCACTGAAACTAACCCAATAAAAGCACCGGCACTCTGCCTTGATCACAGTGGAGAAGTTCATATTCTGTAGGAAAACTGATGCTAAGAAGTTGAGGGAACTTCAGCTGCCCAGGGCACACAGATAGATAAATAGAGAGAGAGTGAGTCTTTACCAGACCATCCCACCTCATGCATAAGAAAAATACCTGCTCTGTGAAAAGGGCTGATTTACTGGTAAAGGTGTGAGAATACCTGCTGCAACCATTGCCCAACTGTGAACACATTTTGCCACTCGGGGCGGTGTGGCGCTAGATGAATAACAATAGAAGTAACAGCCCGTTCTTCTCCCATGCTCTCTGTCTTCCCCTGACAACAACCGAGCCCTCTTTGCCCTTCAGAAGTTGACAGTACCATTGAGAAGCATTTACAAAGCAGAGAGAATCCCTCCTGTGAAGTTGAGTTCATGCTGTTCCGACAGCTGCTGCTCAAAGATACAACATTCATTTTAAGGCACATTTTTAAGGACAGAATTCTTGCCTTCCCCAACCGAAGGATGCTTCTAACTTGGCTCTCCACTGTTATAGTCATGTCTATTCTAAGTAACAACTTTCCATTTCTCAGCTGGGTTATATTGTGTCGACCCATGTCTTTATCCTGTCTTCATAATTTAGTTTGTTTCAAAGCTTAAGATCAATATTATATCCTATTGTATCTTTTATGTTTGTATTGTCTATGAGAGTCAATGCTCTCTTTGTATTAAATCCGCTCATATTATGTTTCTGTTTTACCTGATTGCATGTATTGTGTGTCTGCTGTGTCTGAGTGTCAATATTCTCTATGACTGTATATTCGAGTCTATTATATTGCTGTTGTATCTGATTGTATCCAAATATGTGTCCAAGGTCTCTCAGTGCAGACTTTGTGTTGCTATTATGTCCTAGTGAAAATGCCACATTTCTATTGTATCTGTGTTTATCTATCATGTTTGTGCTGAATTGTTTGTATCTGTTACATGGAAGTTGTCTCGGAGTGTCTGGTTCTGTTATATCTGAGTGTGTCTTTTCTGCTCTGTTCCTCCCACAGAAGGCACCTATGGAGCAGACTCAGTGACGCAAACTGAAGGCACCGTTACCATCTCCCAAGGGGAACCTGTGCGTCTGAATTGTACCTATCAATTTTCTATGCTCCTCCTTATGCATTCTTGTACTTGCAGTACCACAGCCCCCACCCCCCCACCCCCATACTCTTCTTGAGGGACCTGAGAAGGGAGTGTGACATTGCACCCTATAATTTTTTATAGAAATATGCTTATGATTGTAAATATTACATAACTGGAATATGTTCTATGCTACTGTCATAAATATAAAGGGAAGGGTAAACAGCTTTAAAATCCCTCCTGGCCTTTCACCTGTAAAGGGTTAAGAAGCTAGGATAACCTCGCTGGCACCTGACCAAAATGACCAATGAGGAGACAAGATACTTTCAAAAGCTGGGGGGAGGGAGAAACAAAGCCTCTCTCTCTGTGTCTGTGTGATGCTTTTGCCGGGACAGAACAGGAAAGGAGTCTTAGAACTTAGTAAGTAATCTAGCTAGATATGCGTTAGATTATGATTTCTTTAAATGACTGAGAAAATAAGCTGTGCTGAATGGAATGGATAGTCCTGTTTTTGTGTCTTTTTGTAACTTAAGGTTTTGCCTAGAGGGATTCTCTATGTTTTGAATCTAATTACCCTGTAAGGTATTCACCATCCTGATTTTACAGAGGTGATTTTTTTTTTTACTTTTTCTTCTATGAAAATTCTTCTTTTAAGAAACTGAATGCTTTTTCATTGTTCTTAGGATCCAAGGGTTTGGGTCTGTGGTCACCTATGGAAATTGGTGAGGATTTTTATCAAACCTTCCCCAGGAAAGGGGGTGTATCGTTTGGGAGGATTTTTTGGGGGGAAAGATGTTTCCAAAAGGACTCTTTCCAAATTATATCTCTGTTAGATGTTCGGTGGTGGCAGCGATAAGTCCAAGGGCAAAAAGTAAAATAGTTTGTACCTTGGGGAAGTTTTAACCTAAGCTGGTGAAAATAAGCTTAGGGTTTTTTTCATGCAGGTCCCCACATCTGTACCCTGGAGTTCGGAGTGGGGAAGGAACCTTGACAGCTACATATGCCATGTAACTTATCTTTGCAAAGGTTATGATCTACTGAGTGTGTTCATCCTATTTGTATGCATGTATCATTTTTATATCTCAAGTTATGAGCGTTGGCTCTATTTTTGTATTTAAAGAGTTTGCTGGAGGAAGCACATAAAACCGATTTGGTCAACGTAGTGTGAAGGGGTTATGCAAGTAATTGGGAGTACTTGGCTAACAATGAACATTGAAAGGGGCCAATCCACATCTGAGCTTTCCTGGGAACGTTCAAACTAACATGTGGGCAATGGAGTTGGCCTGTAGAGAGCTGAGTCATGCATGGACATGTGACTTGCCCATGTGACTCCAAAACTCCACCTTGTAGCTGTGATTCTACACAGGGGGAGAGAGAGGTTTCCAGCCACAAGAGAGAGACTATATAAGCCCCTGGAAAAGCCTCCATTTTGTCTGCAGCTGGCTCAAGAGATAGCCTGTCCAAAGAGATGCCTGAAAGAAATTGGAACAAAGGAGAGTAACTACAGGGGTGTGAATGATTGCTGGACCCAGACTAGGAAGGAATCTAGTCTGTAACAGAAGCTTATGGGAACATCTCTGAGGGTGAGATTTACCTGCATTTAGTTTCTTACTGCATTAGGCTTAGACTTGCATGTTTTTGTTTTATTTTGATTGGTAATTTACTTTGTTCTGTCTGTTACTACTTAGAACCACTGAAATCCTACTTTTTATATTTAATAAAATCACTTTTTACTTAGGAATTAACCCAGAGCAAGTATTAATACCTGGGGGAGCAAACAGCTGTGCATATCTCTCTATCAGTGTTATAGAGGGCTAACAATTTATGAGTTTACCCTGTATACTCTTTATACAGAGTAAAACAGATTTATTTGGGGTTTGGATCCCATTGGGAACTGGGGTATCTGGGTGTTGGAGACAGGAGCACTTCTTAAGCTCTTTTCAGCTAAGCCTGCAGCTTCTGAGGGATGTGGTTCAGACCTTGGTCTGTGTTTGTAGCAGACTAGAGTGTCTGGCACAACCAAGAAAGGTACTGAAGTCCCAAGCTGCCAGGGAAAATGGTAGTCCCAGCACATCAGGTGGCTGTCCCAAGGCGGTTTCTGAGTGAGTCTGTTCTGCTTTGTTCTTCCCACAGAAGGCATCTATGGAGCAGACTCAGTGACCCAAACTGAAGGCAACATTACCATCTCCCAAGGGGAACCTGTATGTCTGAATTGTACCTATCAATTTTCTGTCACTCCTTATCCCCTCTGGTACATGCAAGTTCCCCAGCAAGGCCCTCACACTATTTCTCAGGGAGGTTGGACGGGAGGACTCGGATGAAGGGATCAAAAAAGGGTTCCATGCCACCCATGATAAAAAGGACAAATCCTTCTACCTCTGGAAGCCATCCAGTGAACAGTGACTCCGCGAGCGACACAGTGACACGGACCGGCAGGGAGCTGAGCAAAAACCAGACAGGGTCTGTGCGGAGCAGCGGGAAGGCGGGCACCGGGGTCTGGGAGGGGAAGGGAGGAATGGTGCAAACACAGAACTTGGATCAGATCTCTTTGGTCACCGGCTAGCTCTGGGCTTCACCGGCTTGATCCAGTCCAGGGCTTCACCTTTTTTAGACATTATACGGAATAGCATGAAAGAAAGTTAGCATAACACCAATAAAGTCAAACAAACACACACACAAACTCTACCAAGATCATGAGGGGAAAGTTCATAGTCTATAGGGAAACTAGCACATTGGGGTGGAGGAATATATAAGTGTGGAGTAGAGAAAAATCGACCTATAGACAGACAGATAGACAGACAGACAGCAACATCCTTCTTTGGCACTAATGCTGCTGGCGGAGCTGGTTTATTGGCCGAGTACCCCAATCTCATTCCGTTTGAATAATTCCCCACTGTTTGGCGGGAGTTGAAAGTAAATTAGTGAGATTTCACTGCAGCGGCCTGAACGCCTGATACAAATCGGTGATTTGCACCGTGGAGGAGGGAGTTAACCTCTGTCACGGCCGGCGGTTCCCAAGCACAGAGAGAGGAGCCAGGAGCCAGAGGCAAGGCATCATTGCACGACTTTGGTCTCTCCCGCCCTGCCAAAGTCTCTTGGGGCTGTAGCTGAAAGGAAAAGGCCAGAGCTCCAGTCTCTCTGACTGTCTCGGGGGCTGGCGAGGGAAAAAAGGGCAGCTCCCTCCCTGCAGGCACCGTTGTTAATGTTTCGCAGTGGAGTGTGGCTTCTATATTTCGACACAAACACATCGGGACACAGGAGGGCTGCAACAGCCCCCGTGTTAGCCACTGTGCTGATTGTTATCAGTGAGTAAAATGACAGTTTCCCCCAACCCCCCTCTCTCCTGCACCCTACATCTCCCCACCTCACCAAATGCACCCCCCATCTCTCCTCATACACACTCTTCTTCTTCTTTCTCTCGATCCAGCCACACCTCTCTCTCCTTCCCCCTGCATTCTCCCCCTCCCTGGCGCTTCGAAACTCCTGGGGCAGTCACTGGATGGTGGCTGGCGAAAGGGGATTTAACCCTAGGGTCCCTCGGAAGTTTCACACCCATTGAATCAATTCTCTTGCTGGTTTTCACTCCTAGTGGCCGTGGTCCAGCAGCCGGGCTCCGCAGAAGCTTAGGAGGGAGCCGAGCTGAATCTCACCGGCTCCCACCCCGCCACCAAGGCTCGTGACAGCACAGTCTGGTACCGGCAGCTCCCGGACCCGGGACCGCAGTTTGTAGGTAGCAGATACAAGGAAACCACTAAGAGCACCGAGCCGGCGGGAGCCCCGCACATCTCCACCGACAGAGCGTGTCCAGCACCCTGGCCCTGCGCCGTGTGAGGCTGGGAGACGCTGTGGTGTAGTTCTGTGCTCGGACGGACACAGTGGGACAGCCAGGGGCTGCCCCCCTTTAATAAACCTTCTGGTGTAAGCAGAAGGTGGGGAACGCTTCAGTGGGTGCCTGGGAGAGGGGCGACCAGGGAGAACGAAAAGAGAGGAATAAAACATGTAGGGCCAAATTTACAAAAACATCTCTGTGCACCTAATTATTTACACGTGTGACTGATGAGAGGTGGTACTTTGGAAAACTTCTAAGAAAGTCTCTTTCAGAGGGAATTAAGAAGAACAGTAAAGGGAAGGGTAAAACCATGGAAGTAAATAAACCCTTCCAAGACATCCGCAAGCACTTCACTCAGCGCATCCATCAACCTTTTCCATAGGATGTTGTGACGGCCAAGACCATGACAGGGTGGAGGATAGGTCCATCAACGGCTATTAGCCCGGATGGTGTCCCTAGCCTCCCTTTGCCAGAAGCTGGGAATGGGTGACAGGGGATGGATCACTTGATGATTCCATGTTCTGTTCATTCCCTCTGGGGCACCTGGCATTGGCCACTGTCCGGAGACAGGACACTGGGCTAGATGGACCTTCGGTCTGACCCAGTAGGGCCATTCTTATCTATCCATCCCCAGATCTCTCACTCCATCCATCGATCACCGCCAGGCGTCCCTGAACTAGAAGCAAAAGATGGTCCCTATATAGACATAATGACACCTGGGTCTACTACTTGGCCTGGTTTTTCATGAAGTCGACCGAGTTCCCCTACCCCCATCCCGAGCCCGCGCCTGCCTCCTGAGAGACGCAGCTTTGGAGGCTCAGATGAAAGGCCGCTCAGAGAGAGAGAGAGAGAGAAACGTGTTTATGCCCTCCCCCCTCACTCACACCTCCAGCTCCGGCAGGAGCATCTTTGCCTGTTGTTTAGTCGTCACCTCTGTAGGAAACGGGCAACTCTTCCCTCTTGACCTTTTCCACAGGGACAAGGCAGCGAGACCAGGGGCTGATCCCTGGGGAGGAGCAGAGACACCGAGATTCCCCTGTGACCATGGTACCAATGCTGGGCTCAGCGCTTGTGCTGATTTTTGTTTCAAGTGAGTAAGATTACAAATTTTCCAGTCTCTCTCTCCCCTTCCGCGTTCTCCCTTCTGAGCTCTTCTAACCACACCTGGCAGTCACAGGGAAAGGATGGGGTTTGGCGACTTAACACCTCTAGAAGTTTCATGCCCACTAGATTAATTCTCTGCGGCGTTCTCTCCCCTAGGCGCCCCGGGCAGAGCCGAGATCCGGCAGCCGGGCTCCGCGGAAGCCTTGGAGGGAGCCGAACTGAACCTCCCCTGCTCTCTCGGTTCCGTCACCACTGAAACTATAGTTTGGTACCGGCAGCTTCCGAACCGAGGACCCCAATTCATAGTCTCGGGATACCAGGGAATCGTTAACAGCAGCGACCCAGAGGGAGCTTTATACATCCATCAAGTCAGAAAATCCAGCACATTGGCCCTGCGCAGGGCGCGGCTGGCAGACGCAGCGGTGTATTACTGCGCTCTGAGCGACACAGCGTGAGAGCCAGGGGCTGCCCCGTACAATAAGTATCTCACTCCGGGGTGGGGTGGGGGGAATGGGGAGGGAAGCAAGGGTGATCAGAGAAGAAAAAAAGAAATTAATAAAACAATTAGGACCAAATCTACAAACGTCTCTGTGCGCCTAATTACGAACCTAGGCGACTGGTGAGATCTGATACTTTGGAAAAGGTCTAAGAAAATCCTCTTCGGAGAGAAATCGGAAGCCCAGTAAAAGGTAAAACCATGGCCCAAAACAACCAAAAACCCGTCTCATTCCAGCTGCAAGGACAATGTCTTATATAGCAACACCTGGCAACATCCTCCTTTTCTTCCACCGGGCCAAAAATATTACTGGGGGGAAACCCCAATTATTGCGCAATTAATTAGTCAATCCCATTCTGCTTTAATAATCTCTCACGATTAAGCAGGAATTCCGGGTAAATTAGTAATGCACTGGGACTGCCTGACAACACCCGCCGTTTGCAAACCACCCGTGTGTGCTGCAGAGACGTACTCCTTTGGGAAATATAGGGGGTGGGGGAGGGTTGTGTTGAACACTTCTACAGTTGTCCGGCAGAGGGCGCCGCAGTCCAAGCAGAAGCGCTCCGTGTAGACGCGATGACCGGTGGGTCTATTCCACCCCTTGGCTTTTTCGTGCCGTCGAGCTCCCATGTCATCCCTCTGAGCCCGCCTCCTGGCAGATACAGGGCACTTACCAAGCGGAGACACAGAGAGAGGGCTTTGTGTGGTTGGCACCACAGTGACACATCCCAGAATAAAGCAGCAGCATCACTGCATGCGTCTCTCTCCCTTGAGTGTGCCGGTATCCCCTACAGTGCCTGTCCTCGGGGCTGAAGAGAGAGACAAGGGGCTGACCCCTGCAGAAGAGCAGAGACACCCAGATTTTTTTCTGATGATGGGAACAATCAGGGGCTCAGCGATTGTGCTGGTTCTTGTTTTGAGTAAGATTTCGTGTTTCCGATATCTATCCATCCATCCATCTAACCCAATACATCCCCTCTATCTCCCCCCTTCCCTCCTTCATTCTCTCTTCTTAGATGTTTAAGCAGGCATGGCAGTCCCAGGAAGGATGGGGATTGGGGAGGGGGAATTTACCCTAAAGTTACTTAGAAATTTAATTTTCACTAACTCAATTCTCTGTCTGGTTTTCTTGCCGAGGCGCCAGGGGCAGAGCCGAGATCCGGCAGCCGGTCTCAGCAGAAGCTTTGGAGGGAGCTGAACTGAATCTCACCTGCTCTCACCCCTCAGCCAGCCGTGATAATATATTCTGGTACCGGCAGTTTCCGAACCGAGGACCCGAATTTATAGTGACTGGATTCAGTGGAACCGCTCATAGCCCCGACCCAGAGGGAACCTTGCATATCTCCAAAGATAAAGAAAACAGCACCTTCGCCCTGCGCAGGATGAGGCTGGCAGACGCAGCGGTGTATTACTGTGCTCGGAGAGACACAGTGTGACAGCCAGGGGCGGCCCCCGTACAATAAATCCCCTACTGGGTATTTGTGTGTGTAGGTGGGGAGGGAGACAAGCGGGGTGGGGAGAGGAGAAGGTAAGAAGCCAGAAAGGAGGAATTGAACATTTTAGAGGGGGTTCTAAAGAAGTCTAGAAAAAGACGTCCTTCAGCGGCATTAGGGCGCCTGACCATAGGTGAAAAGAAAAGGAGGACTTGTGGCACCTTAGAGACTAACAAATTTATTTGAGCATAAGCTTTCGTGAGCTACAGCTCACTTCATCGGATGCATTCACGAAAGCTTATGCTCAAATAAATTTGTTAGTCTCTAAGGTGCCACAAGTCCTCCTTTTCTTTTTGGGAATACAGACTAACACGGCTGCTACTCTGAAACCCCTTCCTGATGTTTCCCAGTTCTTGCCCTCCACCGGTGTCCCTTTTCCCATCTCTCTCTCTCTGCTGCCCACCTCCTGGTGGCTCTGTTTAGCACCCGCTCCCAGCCACGCACTCAAAGCAGCTCTGTCTCCCCCCAGCCCCAGCCCCGCCCCCCGCGGCCAGCCCAGAAGGTGCCCACCCCGACCCAGAGAGAGACATTTAATTCAACAGCCCAGCACGGAAACGGCCCGTTCCTTCATCCTGCTGTGTGGCGAGGCTGTGTAGCTCCAGCTCCTCCTAGTACCCGGAGCTGCAGCCCACCCCCGACTCCCTCACACACTCTGCAACCTTTGTGGGAGGGGAGCCCCTGGTGGGGCCATGGCCAAAGGCGGAGGAATGGGGGGGGGGGGGCGGTTGCTTCCTCCACCGGCTGCAGCTCAGGTGTCCCAAGGTGGAGCGAGGCAGCGGCTCCTGACATGTAGCTGGTACAGGGGTGTGGATGCAAGGGAAGGAATCCCCGGGAGCTGCAGGGGGGCGAGGGCGGGAATGGCTCCAGGGGAAGGGAATCATCCTTCCTGACGTGGGGAGGAGGGGATGCTGATTGGCGGGGGAGGGGATAAACTTCCTCTCTGGGAGGAAAAGCCCCTCAGGCAGGCTTGATCTGGGCGTGGGGGCGGGGGAGACAGCTTTGGGCTAGGCAAGAGTCACTTTGCCAGGCTGAGAGCCGGCCCTGGAGAAGAGCCCGCGGGGAGGACGCGGCTAGAAGTACTGGTGGTGTGTTGCCCCCTCCTGTCCCCCCACGCACGGGGGAAGGGATGCGGAGCCCCGGGACCTGGGTCAGAACCATAGGGGTTGGGAGCCCCCAGAGCCGGGCACAGGCAGGGTCCGGGCTGGGGGAGGCTGCTCATTTGCACCTGGGGCTGCAGTGAAGCCCCTCTCACCTTTGGCCATGGCTGGGCGCACCCGACCGGCTGGATGCAGCACGGGGAGGGGGCGAGCTGCTGGCCCCAGCCCAAGCTCACTCAGCAGCCACAAGGGCAAACTTTTCTTAAAGGAGTCATGTCTTTTGGTTTGTCCCCCTGCCCAGCACTAAGGGGGTCCACAGCTGGTTTCTCCTGGCTGGAGCGGGGCACAGATCCTGGGGGAGACACCAGGGTGGGCTGAGAATGGCTGGCTCCGTCCTTGAGAAACCCCCCGGCCCGTACTCTCCCCAGCAGCCTCCTGGGGCCAGCCGAGAAGCTGCCCACCCATCTCATTCCAACCCCCTGCCGAGGGGCTGCCCCTCAACTCCCCCACCCCTCTGCTGTTAGCCCAGAAGCTGCCGTGCCCTGGGTGCATGTCCCCCCAGCCCAGCTCCCTCTGCTCTGGAAATTAAAAGGCCTCACACCTGCCTGCGGGGGGAGCCCGCTGGGAGCTTCAGCAGCTGCAGGGGAAGCAGCTGACAGGCGGGGACTTGGCGCCAAACAGCTGATTGGCCGCAGCCAGCCAACGAGCTGATGGGGGCCGCTGCGCATGCTCAAGAGCTGATTGGCAGTTGCCAACAGCGGATCTTCCGGGTGGGTGCAGAGCACCCACTAATTTTTTTCCATGGGTGCTCCAGCCCCGGAGCAACCACAGAGTCGGCGCCAATGCGCCTAACTCCCCCAGGCTCCTTAGAAAATCCGAATTTAGGGCCTGAGGACAGACTCATGTTGAGGTCAATGAGTTTGGGTCACGCTGTGAGTTTCCCTCTCAGGTGGAACCTCCACTGGTTTATCCGACCCGGCCCGTTACCTCTCCATCCACCCACCCACCCATCTATCATCCTTTTTATAATGTTCCCCATCCCCTTAATGTTTTAGCAGCTATGTCCTGTAGGCAAACCATGTAAAATAGCCTCGTCTTTTAAAATAAGAAACTACTAATCTCTCCTGCCTTACCACACCACCCAGGGATTGGCTGTTCCTTCAACGTGAGAAAGGTGGGCTCTTAGGCAGTATTATAAGGCAACCAAATTCAGAAAAGAAAAAAAAAGATGAAGCAGGTTTAAAGGTGAAAGCAGGAAAGTAACCACAATATTCCCAGATACTTCCATGTTTGTGTGATTAGGGGTCAATAGATGGACAGACAGATAAACCTTATAGTACCAGCCTCCATTGCATTTGTGAAGTGACCACAGATATAACAAGCCTTGTGGATGGGGGGATGCAGCAGATGTGGTATATCTAGACTTTAGAATGGCTTTTGATACAGTCTCGCATGACCTTCTCATTAAGAAAATATAGGGAAATACAACCTAGATGGAGCTACTATAAGGCGGGTGCATAACTGGTTAGAAAACAGCTCCCAGAGAGTAGTTATCAATGGTTCACAGTTCGAGTGGAAGGGCCTAACGAGTGGGGTTGTGCAGGGATCAGTTCTGAGTCCGGTTCTTTTCAATGTCTTCATCAATGATTTATATAGTGGCATAGAGAGTACACTTATTAAGTTTACAGATGATACCAAGCTGGGAGGGGTTGTGAGTACTTTGAAGGATAGGATGAAAATTCAAAATGATCTGAAAAAACTGGAGAAATGGGGTGAAGTAAATAGAATGAAATTCAATAAGGATAACTGCAGGATGGGAAGTGGCTGCCTAGGAAGGAGTACTGCGGAAAGGGATCTAGGGGTCAGAGTGGATCACAAGCTAAATATGAGTCCACAGTGCAACACTGTTGCAAAAAAGCAAACATCATTCTGGGATGTATTAGGAGGAGTGTTGTAAGCAAGACATGAGAAGTAGTTCTTCCACTTTACTCTGCACTGATTAGACCTCAACTGGAGTATTGTGTCCAGTTCTGGCCACCACATTTCAGGAAAGATGTGGACAAACTGGAGAAAGTCCAGAGAAGAGTGACACAAATGATTAAAGGTCTAGAAAACATGACCTGTGAGGGAAGATAGAAATAAATGGGTTTGTTTAGTCTGAAAAAGAGAAGACTGAGAGGGGACATGATAACAGTTTTCAAATATCTAAAAGTTTCTTACAAGGAGGAGGGAGAAAAATTGTTATCCTTAAACTCTGAGGATAGGACAAGAAGCAATGGGCTTAAATTGCAGCAAGGGAGGTTTAGGTTGGACTTTAGGAAAAAAATCCTAACTTTCATGGTGGTTAGGCACTGGAATAAATTGCCTAGGGAGGTTGTGGAATCTCCATCATTGGAGATTTTTAAAAGCAGGTTAGACAAACACCTGTCAGGGATGGTCTAGATGGAGCTCGTCCTGCCATCAGTGCAGCGGACTGGACTTGATGACCTCTTGAGGACCCTTCCACTTCTATGATTCTACCAAAAACTACAATATTCCCAGATACTTTTATGTTTATGTGATGAGGGATCGACAGATAGACAGACAGATAAAATTGTGACCACAGATAGTGCTAGAAAAAAAATGATTCACAAATGTAGCATATCACATTCTGCAAAACGAAACTCCCCCCATTTAGCGAGTATTGAGTCTAAATAAATAAGATTTCACTTCACCGCCTGGTAACACCAGTCTTTTGCAATTGATAATTAAATGTGCAGTAGGGATTAACTCTTTTGGGAAAGGTTTCAGAGGAGTAGCCATATTAGTCTATATCAGCAAAAACAACGAGGAGTTCTGTTGCACCTTAGAGACTAACAAATTTATTTGGGAAAAAGCTTTCATGGGCTAAAACCACTTCATTAGATGCATGGAGTGACAAATACAGTAGGCAGGTATAAATATTGAGCACATGAAAAGATGGGAGTTGCCTGACCAAGTGAGGGGTCAGCGCTAATGAGGCCAATGCAATTCAGGGTGGATGTGGCCCATTCCCAACAGTTGACAAGAAGGTGTGAGTATCAACAGAGGGAAAATTACTTTTTGTAATGAACCATCCACTCCCAGTCTTTATTCAGGCCTAATTTGGTGGTGTCAAGTTTGCAAATTAATTCCAGTTCTGCAATTTCTCCTTGAAGTCTTTTTCTGAAATTTTTGTTGTTGAAGAATGGTGACTTTTAAGTCTGTTATTTAGTGTCCAGGGAGATTGAAGTGTTCTCCTACTGGTTTTTGAATGTTACAATTCTCGATGTCTGATTTGTGGACATTTTGCGTAGAGACTGTCTGCTTTGGCCAATATACATGGCAGAGGGGCATTGCTGGTACATGATGGCATATATCACATTGGTAGATGTGCAGGTGAATGAGCCCCTGAAGGTGTGGCTGATCTGGTTAGGTCCTATGATGGTGTCTCTTGAAAAGATATGTGGACAGATCTGGCAACGGGCTTTGTTGCAAGGATAGGTTCCTGGGTTAGTGGTTCTGTTGTGTGGTGTGTAGTTGCTGGTGAGTATTTCCTTCAGGTTGGGGGGCTATCTATGAGTGAGGACTGGCCTGCCTCCCAAGGTCTGGGAGAGTGTGGGATAATTTTTCAGGATAGGTTGTAGATCACTGATGATGTGCGGGAGAGATTTCAGCTGGGTTCTGTACGTGATGGCCAGTGGTGTTCTGCTATTTCCCTTGTTGGGCCTGTCCTGTAGTAGATGACTTCTGGGTACCCTTCTGGCTCTGTCAATCTGTTTCTTCACTTCCCTAGGTGGATATTGTAGTTTTAAGAACACTTGATAGAGAAACTGTAGGTGTTTGTCTCTGTCTGAGGCATTGGAGTACATGCGGTTGTATCTTAGAGCTTGGCTGTAGACAATGGATCATGTGATGTGGTCTGGATGAAAGCTGGAGGAATATGGGTAAGTACAGTGGCCAGTAGGTTTCTGGTATAGGGTGGTATTTATGTGACCATCACTTATTTCCACTGTACTGTCCAGAAAGTGGATCTCTTGTGCGGACTGGTCCAGGCTGAGGTTGATGGTGGGGTGGAAATTGTTGAAATCATGGTGGAATTTTTCAAAGGCTTCTTTACCATAGGTCCATATGATGAAGATATCATCAATGTAGCATAAGAAGAGGAGGGACGCTAGGGGATGAGAGCTGAGGAAGCGTTGTTCTAAGTCAGCCATAAAAATGTTGGCATACTGTGGGGCCATGCAGATACCCGTAGCAGTGCCACTGATTTGAAGGTATATGTTGTCCCCAAATCTGAAATGGTTGTGGGTGAGGACAAAGTCACAAAGCTCAGCCGCCAGGTGTCCCGTGGCCTCATCAGGCCCTGTTCTTAACACTTTGTAGTCCAGCACCGTGTGGAATATTGGTGTAAAGAGCTTCTACATCCATGGTGGCCAGGATGGTGTTTTCCGGACGATCACCAATGCACTGTAGTTTCCTCAGGAAGTCGGTGGTGTCTCAAAGATAGCTGGTAGTGCTGGTAGTGTAGGGTCTGAGGAGAGAGTCCACATAGCCAGACAATCCTGCTGTAAGAGTGCCAATGCCTGAGATGCTGGGGCTGTAGGGGTGTGGTCTGTGTGGATTTGTTCCTGTGCTTCTTCAGGGAGTTTCTTGAGCATGTGGTGCAGTTTCTTTTGATAACCCTCAATGGGATCAGAGGGTAATGGCCTGTAGAATGTGGTGTCAGAGAGTTGCCTAGCAGCCTCTTGTTAATACTCCGACCTATTCATGATGATGACAGCACCTCCTTTGTCAGCCTTTTTGATTATAATGTCAGAGTTTTTTCTCAGGCTGTGGAGGGCATTGTGTTCTGCACAGCTGCGGTTATGGGGCAAGTGATGCTGCTTTTCCACAACTGCAGCCCGTGGACGTTGGCAGAAGCTCTCCATGTAGAAGTCTAATCTGTTGTTTCGACCTTCAGGAGGAGTCCATGAAGAATCCTTCTTCTTGTAGAGTTGGTAGGAAGGTTTCTGTGGGTTAGTGTGCTGTTCAGTGGTGTGGTGGAAATATTCCTTGAGTCAGAAGTGGTGAATTCCATGTCACTGCAAAACTGTATCATGTTCTTGGGTCTGGTGGGGCAAACGGAGGCCCAGAGATAGGACAGACTCTTCTGCCGAGCTAAGAGTCTAGCTGGACAGATTAACAATATTGCTGGGTGAGTTAAGGGTACCACTGTTATGGCCCCTTGTGGCATGTAGGAGTTTAGATAGTTTAGTGTCCTTTTTCCTCTGTAGAGAAGCAAAGTGTGTGTTATAAATGGTTTGTCTAGTTTTTGTAAAGTCCAGCCACGAGGACGTGTGTGTGGAAGGTTGGGGTTTTTAATGAGAGTCTCCAGTTCTGAGATCTCATTCTTGATCTTCTCCTGTTTGCTGTAGAGGAAGTTGATCAGGTGGTTCTGCAGTTTCTTGGAGAGTGTGTGGCACAATCGCTCACCATAGTCTGAGTGGTATGTTGATTGTAATGGATTTTTTACCTTCAGTCCTCTTGGTATTATGTCCATCTGTTTGCATTTGGAAAAGAAGATGATGTCTGTCTGTATCTGCACAATTTTTTCATGAAGTTGATGGATTTCCACTTCATATAGCTAAATTCAGTGCCTTGCATGGTGACAGGTTTCAGAGTGGTAGCCATGTTAGTCTGTATCAGCAAGAACAATGAGGAGTCCTTGTGGCACCTTAGAGACTAGCCCCATACAATAAATACTACACTCCAGGCTATGTGTGTAGGCGATGGGGCAGGGGGATATGGGGTGTGCTTCCATATTGTGGAAAAGAGAGGGGAGATCAGGGAAGATAAGAGATGACTAAAACATTTGGGGCCAAATTTACAAAGGGTCTCTGTGTGACTAATTGTTTACCTAGGTGACAAGTGAGATTTGATCCTTCAGAAAAAGTTCTAGGAAAATCCCCTTCAGAGGGAACCATGAAGCACAATAAGAGGTTTAAAAAATCCATGAATATAAACCAACTTTTCCTATGACATCAGCACCTCTGCTGTATTATTTGAATGTGACTATTATTGGCATGTGAAAAGGAAAAAAGAAAGAAAGAATACAACCAGATTATTTATAAGACAATCACTGTGTTGCTACAGCAACACAACTCTGCACTGCCTACCGAGGGATAGATAGATGAGGGGAAAGTCCTCTCTGTGTTGGGATAGATGTGTGTACAGAAAGCTGCCTGACCCGCAAAGTTATCAGAACCCCTCCTTTGATACCATGATTTCCCTCCCCTGCAGACGCTTTGTTCCTAGGGGGCACAGCGGAGTCTAAGAAATAATACAAATGACAATATTTTCCCACCCCACGGGTTCTGTTCCCTTCTGCCACGAACCTACCTGCCCCTAAGCCCTCAAGCTCGAGCATCTGTGGCAGCACCAACCAGAAGCATTTGCAGAGCAGAGACAGTCACTTCTATGTAGTCAGCTGTATGGGATTCGTGGAGGTGGGGTCCCGAGCTCAGAGACTGCATAAACCTTTGTGAGGCTTTTCCTGTGGTTTGAAACCGTTCTCTGCCCTGCACAGAGACGGCTGGATACAGAGGCAGATCAATTCTCTTTTGGTGTGAGGACTTAGCCAGTGGTTTTGTCTTGGCTATTCTGATCCTGTTTGTGCAGAGTAAGATTCCATTAGACAACCTGAGAAAAGTCTTTTCTTCAAGGAGATAACCCTGTCTCTATCACAGCATTTGTCTCAAAGCCTAAATTCTGGTCTGTGCTCATTATCTCTGAGTTTATCTATCCTGTTTCCAATATTTCTGTGTGCATCCAAGATGTGTGTAATATATCTGCATATATATGTTATGTTCATATTGTCTCTGAGTATATCTATTGTGTTTTTATTTGTGTCTATCTAGAATGTTTCCAATATTTAAGTCTGTATCTATTACATTTCAATTCTATTAGTGTCTCATTATGTTTCAAATATATATGTATGTATCCATTATATGTAGGTTGCACCTGAGTGTATCTATTAAGTTTCTGTGAAATCTGAGTGTCTCTATTATGTATGGTTGCAGAGCAGCAGCCATGTTAGTCTGTATCCACAAAAAGAACAGGAGTACTTGTGGCACCTTAGAGACTAACAAATTTATTAGAGCATAAGCTTTTGTGGGCTACAGCCCACTTCAGCGGATGCAAAGAATGGAACCTATAGTAAGAAGATATATATCTTATATACATACAGAGAAGGTGGAAGTAGCCATACAAACTGTAATTAGCCTCTTACAGTTTGTATGGCTACTTCCACCTTCCCTGTATGTATATATATATTTATCTTCTTACTCTATGTTCCATTCTATGCATCCGATGAAGTGGGCTGTAGCCCACGAAAGCTTATGCTCAAATAAATTTGTTAGTCTTTATGGTGCCGCAAGTCCTCCTGTTCTATTATGTATATAATATATTTGTATCTACTATGTGTGCGTTACACCTGAATATATCTATTATGTGTTTATAATGGTTATGTTTCTATTACATCGTTATCTATTTCATGTTTCCATTACCTATGTATGTATCGATTATGTTTCTAGTCGCTGTGTCTCTACTATCTATCTGTTATATGAGTATCAAGTTTATAGTATATTGGAATGCAAATATTATGTATCTCATATCTGAGAGTATCTATGATGTTTCTATTGTATCTGAGTGAAGGTGTTATGTATCTATTATCTGTATATCATGTCTAAGTATATCTATTTTGTTTCTATTCTATCTTTGTCTACCTATTATGATTCCATTTGCTCTGTGTGCATCTATTTTGTTATCTCCGAGTGTCTATTTTGCTTCCCTTGACACTACGCTCAGTCTGTGTTGCTTCGTTCCCCGCACAGAAGGGACCTATGAAGACCCAGTGACTCAAACAAGGCAGCTTATAATCTCATAAGAAGACAGTATGTTTCTCAGACGCCACCTACAAGTCTGTTTCTTCCTATCCCTTCCGGTAGGCGCAGTATCCCAGCCAGCCCTCCGGGCTGCTCCCGAGGTACATTGCAAGGGAGGACCCGGATGAAGGGATCAGGAGAGGGTTCAGCGCTACACAGGATGAGAAGCAAAAATCCTTCCCTTTCGGGAAACCCTCCAATGAAGCCAACGACACGCTACCTATTACTGCGCCGTGGGAGACACAGAGAAACAGATCAGGGGAGCAACGGAGCAAAAACCGCGCACAGGAATCTGCGATCTGAGAGCGATTGAGAAGTCATGGGGACTGGGGGTATTTTCTATAAAAGGATTAAGAATAACATTTCTCTCCGTCTCTGCTCATAGTCAGCCCTGTGATTTCCCTTAAAGTGGGTGTACGATTTCTGGCATTATGGGGAAGAAGACGCAACACAATTTAACTTAAAAGCAGGAATATATCTAAACAGAAGGTCCCCCTGTGGTACGCATAATAGGTACACAAACACAGCCACACATTATACTTGCATGGGCTTTTTAGTTTATACAGTGTGTAACACACAGTCACAGAGTAATCTCGTAATTAGATAGATTTTGCATAAACCCACCCTTAGCATGCAGGAGGAAATACCCCCCGACACCCTAGAAAAGGCTGCTTCACTGGCTGCAAAGATATGAGAAACTTCGCTTCTGCTACTAACATTTCTCAACAGTGAAATTATATTTGCCACGTGAGGGCGATGTTGCCCCGGACAATAAAACAGACCACACCGTATTTTCCTGCCCGGGGAGTTCGCTTCTCTCTTACCACGGTCCCTCCCACCTTCGCCCCTTGTAATCTTCAAACAGTTTCCACCTCCAGAAGTACCATTTCTGAAGCACTTTAGAGAGTAGAGACAGCCACTCCTGTGCGGCTATTCAAGCGAGAGGCGCTCCACCAAAGAGACACAATCGGTTCTTCTAAATCATCATCTAAAGGGCAACATTCTTCCCTTCGCTCCTCTACAGAAACCGCGATCAAAAGAGAAACCAGTTCTTGCTGTTGGTGGCACCAGCTCTCCCTCCCTCCTTCCCTCTCTCCGTCTCTCTCGGTCCCACATTCCAGGAAGACCCAAGGATGCCTTTAGCTTGGGTCGCAGCTGTGCTGATGCTGTCTGTTCTAAGTGGGTGAGATTCCATCCCTCAGCCTCTTCCCATTGTATTCTTCCAGCTGCTAACCTTATCCGCATACATCACGATGTTAACAGTGCCTAAAATCTTGTGTGTGTTTATATGTCTGTATTATGCATGGAAATACAAGGCACTATATCTGTGCTTATACAGTCTGTCTGTGTTATGCATGCATTGTATTTCCATTATATCTCAGTGCGTCTGTGATGTCTACATGATGTCTGTATCTACCGCATGTCTATTAGAAAGGAGTTGAACCAGTATATTCCTATTATGTCTTCTCAGACCTGTTACGTTTCTGTTATATCTGAATGTATGTACACTATGTTTGTATCACGTCTCTCTCCATCAATGGTATTTATTTTATCTGAGCGCACGTATTATGTATTTATTGTGCCTCCCTGTATCTAATATGTTTCTATGTACTATTTCTGTTACGTTACTTTCTTTCAACATGTTACTGTTATATCTGAATGTGCCTGATACGTTTATATTATATCTGTGTCTGTTGCCTTCTATTATCTCTGAACATCTACAATGTTCTTATTATTCCTATCTCAGTGTAACTATTATATTATTATATCTCTATATATTCAGCGTGTTTCCATTATGTGTCTGTTACGTGTATATTAACTTGTGTATCATTAAGCTGCTGTTATGTCTCTCTGTATATACTGTGCTTCTACTCTGAGTGTTTATATTATTCTGTTTTTATTGTGTCTGTGTATCTATTTTGTTGCTATTACATTAAGTGCACACAATACGCTATTTTCCCCGCGCAGGACAGAGCAATGGAGACTCAGTCACCCAAACCAAAGGCAGCGTCCTGATCTCCCGAGGAGAATCTGTGGTTGTTAACTGCACCTATGAGGCTGTTTCTCCCTCTCTCTTCTGGTACGTGCAGTTCCCCAACCAGCCCCCCAGGCTCTTCCTGAAGGACCTGGGAAGGGAGGACTCGGATGAAGGGATCACCAAAGGGTTCAATGCCACCCATGACAAAAAGCACAAATCCTTCCACCTGTGGAAACCGTCCAGCGAACTGAGCGACTCCGCGACCTATTACTGCGCCGCGAGAGACACAGTGACACGAAGCAGCAGGGGAGTTGGGCAAAAACCTCCCAGGGGCTGTGGCAGGAATCGCAGGCTCCTAGGAGCGACTCCGGGTGGAGGGAGGAGGAATTCTGTAGCTCAGGAAAGCTTGTGCTCAAATAAATTTGTTAGTCTCTAAGGTGCCACAAGTCCTCCTTTTCTTTTTGCGGATACAGTCTAACACGGCTGCTACTCTGAAACCTGCACTGGACTCTGTCTCTCAGGAAACCAGCACGAAATCGCCTCTTTCTGCTCCGGCCCCGGATTTTAGGACATGTCATAGAGCAAAATTCACCATCAGCTCAGGAAAAAGGGGGAAAATGAACGGAGCTGCGTAATCTGTCTAGGAAATGAAAAATAATAACTCCCCCCATCCCAGGTTGGGAGGGGGGTTGAGAGCCGCTGGTCGAAACAAGCAAGACAGACACAGCGCGGGGGAGGGGTATAACATAGACACACTAATATTTACCGTCTGTGCACTCACTTTGCCATGTGGGGGCGGTGTTGCGTTAGGAAAATAATATAAAGGATTCTTCTGCCTCTCCTGCTCTGCCTTCTTTTGAACAGTCACCGGGGTGAAAGTAAATTTAAAGGATTTAAAGGTATGCCCCGAAGTCCTGAGCAGGGGCGGGGCCTCAACCGGAAGAGGTGGAGTCTTTAAATCCCCAGGCCCTTTAAATCCCAGGACCCTTTAAATCAAGATTTAAAGGGCCAGGGGGACTCGGGCTGTGGTGGCGGCTGGGAGCCCCCTGCCCTTTAAATCACCCCTGGAGCTACCAGCTGCAGAGGTGCCTGGGAACCCCCCGAGCTGCCCAGGCTCCAGTGGCGATTTAAAGGGCCCGGGACTCCCCGCAGCGGCTGGAGCCCCAGGCCCTTTAAATCGCCTCTGGGGTAGCAGTGGTAGCTGGGGCCTCCAGTGGTGATTTAAAGGGCCATTTAAAGGGGCTCTGGCAGCCTGGCTCTGGTGGCATTTTAAAGGGCCCGGGGCTCCGGCTGCTGCACGGAGCCCCCCAGGCCCTTTAAATCGCTGGCCTGGGGAAGCCGGTCCAGTACAGCAGGGCATACCAGCTCTTGCTGATAAGCCGTACCAGACCGTACTGGCTTACTTTCACCTCTGACAGCCACCCACCCCAGTCTCTGCCCTTCACACCAGACCACCCTCGGGCAGCCTCCTACAGAGAAGAGACACTCACGGCTGTGCAGTCCTCTCTGAGGGAGATCCCGGCGGGTGGCAGCTTCAAGACAAAAGACACAAGGGTTTTTTCTTTAAATAATTTTCTGTTCTCTGGAGCTGCGGTATAGAGACACAGTCCTGTTTGCCCTAGCTGGGTCTGGGGCCCAGCCCAGTGGTGTTCCAGCCTCCCTGAAAACCTCACCATGCTGTCACGCTGGATAGCAACTGCCTGAACGGTGTTTGCTCTAAGTGAGTGAGGTTTCCTCCCCAGCCCGGTCCCAATTCACTAATCCGGATTAGAATCTTGTCTCCTTACAATGCGGTTGGGGCGGGCGGGGGGGGGGGGCGGGCGGGAGGGAGAATGCAATTGAGTGATTGGCCCCTAAGGGTTGTATGTGGGTGAATTCGGTGCCAACTTCTCTTTCCCAGGTGGCCAGGGCAGTACAGAAATCCAACAGCCAGTCTCTGCAGGAGCTTCGGAGGGAGCCAGGTGGAACCTCACCTGCTCTCACCCCTCCATGAGAAGTGAGTGGATATTCTGGTGCCGGCAACTCCCCAGCCAGGGGCCCGACTTCATCTTTGAAGAACTTAAAGTCCCGGCTTCCAGCACTGAGCCGGAGGGGACTTTATTCGTAAAGAAGTCGAGGGCTAGAGCAGTTACTCCATACAGGAGACCATATAGGTGTCTCCGCTGGGATCTACGATTCCATTGTTTGCTCTAATCCAGGATTTTTCCTACTAGACAATTATGGGAAACGCAATGAAACACAGCTTTCACTGCAAAGTATGAAACAATCCGAAGCACAAAACTCCCATTCTCTCTGATAAAAGCTGGGGACGCCTGTGTTCTGGGAGGAAAATTGTACTATGTAGAAAAGGCAGGTAAGTATCTAAAGAGAAAAAGGTTTGTGTGTGTGTGTGTGTGGGGGGGGGGGGGTGTTGCAATGAAAAGGACATATACACAGAGACAAATGTGGGTGAGGTAATATACTACATAGATATAAAGCATTTGTCTGTCTATGTAACACCAGGCATTGCCTTGCACCAGTTATAGCCACCATTGTTCCTCTGGAGATTCTGACAGCAAACTATCAGGCAATCCGATTCTGCTAAAACATTTCTCACTAGTTTATGCAGAGTAGCTGTAGCCCTGTCAGTCCCAGGATATCAGAGAGACAAGATGGGTGAGGTAAATATATTCTACTGGACCAACTTCTGTGGGTGAGACAGCAGGTCTCGAAAGCTTGTCTCTCTTTCACCCACAGAAGTCGGTACAATACAAGGTGTCACCTCACCCACCTTGTCTCCTACTAGTTTAGGCGTTTTGACACGCGGAGGCAGAGTTGATCTGGAAAAACACACCAATGAGATGATCCGATTCTGTTCTTGTCCTGAGTAGTCTCCTGCCAGCAACTCCCTCCCCCAAACTCTGCCCCTCAACTGCTCCCATCTCCTGACTACACCATCCAGAAGCATTTACAGAGCAGACTCACTCCTGTGAAGTTAGGTCCATGTTAATCAGCTAAATGGCAGCTCCAGCACAGAGATACCGGGTACATTTCTAAGGCACCTTCTAGAGTATAAAATTCTCGCCTTCTCTAAATTGAAGTAACAAGACCCGAATAAATAAATTGATATTGGTTTCGGAATTAGCTCTGTTTCCTCGAAGAATCTTTCAGTCCAAGCATGACTCTACCTTGGCTCTCAGCTGTGATAATCGTGTCTGTTCTAAGTGAGTAAGATTGTATTCCTCAGATTTCTCACATTTTATGACCCCCTGTCTTTACAATTCAATTTGTTTCAATGCCTATATTATATAATATATAATGCTTAAATTATGTCTAATTATATCTATTGTTTGTATTATCTCTGAAGTCATTTGTTCTCTATTATATCCGAGTTTCAATATTGTTTTCGATGATATCTGATTGTATCTGTGTTTGTATTGACTCTGAGTGTCAGTGTTCTCTTTCTGTTATATCCGAATTAAATTATGTTGCTAGTGTGTCTAATATGTTTATATTGTCTCTCTGTGCTTTCCTTAGGTTTCTATTATAACTAAGGGAATCTACTACGTTTCTATTTGTATATCTATCATGTAACGTCGCGCTGTTTCAATCTGTTAAAAGTGCATGTTATCTGGGAGCACGGATGCTGGAATTAGGGGTTCTGCCGCATCCTACGGCTGGAAGTACTCATAACAACCCAAATACATGGCTTCCGCCTTCAACACCCACACTATGAAAAACTGTTCCAGCAACATTGTCTGGGAGTGTGTCCGCTCTGGTTCTGTTCTGTCTCTGAGCGTGTCTGTTCCGCTCTGTCCCTCCCACAGAAGGCACCCATGAGGCAGAGCCAGTGACCCAAACTGAAGGCAGCGTTATCATCCCCCAAGGGCACCCGCTGCGTCTGAATTGTACCTACCAATTTTCTCTCGCTACTAATGTTGATCCCTTCTGGTACGTGCAGTCCCGCAGCCAGCCCCCCAGGCTCTTCCTGAGGGATCTGGGACGGGAGGACTTGGATGAAGGGATCAGAAAAGAGTTCGATGCCACCCATGAGAAAAAGCACAAATCCTTCCATCTGTGGAAACCGGCCAGCGAACTGAGCGACTCCGGGACCTATTACTGCGCCGTGAGAGACACAGTGACAGGGACCGGCAGGGGAGCTGAGCAAAAACCACGCAGGGTCTGTGCGGAGCAGCAGGGAGGCGGGCACTGAGGCCTGGGGCCGACCTGGGGGCAGAATTTGGAACAGTAATCACACACGCTTTAGCTCTCTGTTTCCTTCTTTGCCCTAATCTGGAGTGTTCCCATGTCAAAAATTATGGTGAATGTCAAATATCATGAATCACCAAGTAAGGTACAATTAGGAAAGACCAGGACACAGCATAGGAATATAAGAACGGCCATACTGGGTCAGACCAAAGGTCCATCAAGCCCAGTATCTTCTCCTCTGACAGTGGCCAATGGCAGGTGCCCCAAAGAGAATGAACAGACAGGTTATCATCAAGTGATCCATGCCCTGTCACCCAATCCCAGCTTCTGCCAAACAAAGGCTAGGGGCTCCATTCCTGCCTATCCTGGCTAACAGCCATTGATGGACCTATCTTCCACGAGTCTATCTAGCTCCCTTTTGAACCCCATTATAGTACTGGCCTTCACAACACCCTCTGGCAAGGAGTTCCAGAGGTTGACAGTGCATTGCATGAAAAAAATACTTTCTTGTGTTTTTTTTAAACCTGATACCTATTAATTTCATTTGGTGGCCCCTTGTTCTTGTGTTATGAGAAGGAGTAAATAACACTTCTTTATTTACTTTCTCTATACCACTCATGAATTTATAGACCTCTATCATATACCACCTTAGTCGCCTCTTTTCCAAGCTGGAAAGTCCCAGTCTTATTAATCTCTCTTCATACGGAAGCAGTTCTATACCCCTAATAATTTTTGTTGCCCTTTTCTAAACCTTTTCCAATTCCAATAGATGTTTTTTGAGATGGGGCGATCACATCTGCACGCAGTATTCAAGGTGTGGGCGTACCATGGATTGATAGAGGCAATATGATATTTTCTGTCTTATTATCTGTCCCTTTCTTGATGATTCCCCACATTCTGTTCGCTTTTTTGCCTTCCGCTGCACATTGAGTGGATGATTTCAGAGAACTATCCACAATGACTCCAAGATCTCTTTCTTGAGTGGTAACAGCTAATTTAGAGCCCATCATTGTATATGTACAGTTAGGATTATGTTTTCCAATGTGCATTACTTTGCATTTATCAACATGAAATTTCATTTGCCATTTTGTTGTCCAGTCACCCAATTTTGTGAAATCCTTTTGTAGCTCTTTGCAGTCTGCCTGGGACTTAACTATCTCGAGTAGTTTTGTATCATCTGCAAATGTTGCCACCTCACTCTTTATCCCTTTTTCCAGATCATTTATGAATATGTTAAATAGGACTGGGCCCAGTACAGATCCCTGGGGGACACCACTATTTACCTCTCTCCATTCTGAAAAAATGACCATTTATCCCTACCCTTTGTTTCCTATCTTTTAACCAGTTACCAATCCATGAGAGAACCTTCCCTCTTATCCCATGATGTCCTCCCTCTCATGAGCAACTCTGGTGAAAGCTGCCCCTGGGCCAGCCCTGTTCTTCAAGGAAAGTGACACCAGACAGTTCAATATCACAAAGACTAAACAAATAAATACACACAAACTCTACCACCATCACGGTGGAGAAATTCAGGTTCTGTGGGAAAACTGCATCTGAGCAGCTGAGGAATCTTCCCCTGCCCAGGCCACATGGATGAATAGATAGAGAGTGAGTCACTGTCTTATGCTCACTCTCTCTGTGAGAATGCCAGTAAAATCAGCCTAAGGAGGCTCAGGTGTAAGAATCTCTGCAGCACCCATTTCCCATTTGTGAACACACTTTGCCACTTGGTGCTAGAAGATCAATACAACAAGTACTGTAACAAACATTCTTCTGTCCCATGTTCTCTGCGCTCCCCTGGCACCAGCCTGGACCTTTTGCCCTTCAGACGTTCCCATTTCTGACAGTAGCACTGAGAAGGATTTTACAGAGCAGAGAGAATCACTCCTGGGAATTTGGGTCAAGCTGTTCCTGAAGCTCCTGCTCAGAGACACAACATAGATTTTAAGGTTCCCTGTAGGGAAGGCAAAAAATCTGTCCTATAATTTTGAACTACTAGCCCAGAAGACAAATCAATTCTTGCGGGATTAGAAAATTAGCTCTGTTTAGTGAAAGAATCATCAACCCAAGGATGGCTCCATCTTGGCTCCCCGTTGTTACAGTCACAGCTGCTCCGAGTCACATTCTACGTCTCAGCTTTGTTACATTCTATGGAACCATGCCTTCGTCCTGCCTTCACAATTTAGTTTGTTTCAAGGCCTAAAATCATGAAGTTCTTATATTATATCCAGTTGTATCAATTATGCTTATACTGTCTATAGGCTGTCAATGATTTATTTCTATTATATATCATCAAAAATATTATATTTGGATTATATCTGATTGCATACGCTGTCTGCATTGTCCCTGACTGTCTATATTCTCTGTTTATATCCGAGTCTATATATTATGTTGCTGTTGTATCTGATTGCACCCTTTATGCTTCCGTGGTCTCTCAGTGCAGAATTTGTTTCTGTTGTGTCTTAGTGAAACTACCACGTTTCTACTGTATCTGTGTTTATCATGTTTTTGCTGCACTGTTTGTATCTGTTACATGGATGTTGTCTCGGAGTGTATCAGCTCTGATTCTGTAATAAATGAGTGTATCTATTCTGCGCTGTTCTTCCCACAGAAGGCACCTGTGAAGCAGACTCAGTGACCCAAACTGAAGGCAGCGTTACCATCTCCCAACGGGAACCTGTGCATCTGAATTGTGCCTATCAGATTTCTGGGTCTCCTTATCCCTTCTGGTACGTGCAGTCCCCCAGCCAACCCCCCAGGCTCTTCCTGGGGGACCTGGGGCGGGAGGACTCAGATGAAGGGATCAGAAAAGCGTTCGATGCCACCCACCATAAAAAGCTCAAATCCTTCCACCTCCGGAAACCGTCCAGAGAACTGAGAGACTCTGCGACTTATTACTGCGCCCCGAGCCACACAGTGACATCGACCTGACACTGCTGAGCAAAAACCGGGCAGGATCTGTGCAGAGCAGCAGGGATCCGGGCACTGGGGACTGGGGGTGATTTAGGGGCAGCAGGCGGGAAGTCTGAAAACACTGAACTTGGAACAGACATCTGCCTCGCACACACACAGGACGCAGACACTTGTGCTCTAGGTCTTTTCCCTAATCCGGAGTGTTACCATCTCAGAAATGATGGTGAATGTCATGGATCACCAAGTAAGTTAAAATCAGTGAAGACCAGAACACATCCACCCTCTCGTGAGCAACTCTGGTGAAAGCTTCCCCAGCCCCATTCTTGAAGGAAAGTGCAACCAGAGAGTTCAATATCACTAAAACTAAACCAATAAACATTCGAACTCGAGCATGATGGCAGTGAAGAAGTTCATAGTCTACAGGAAAGTGGCTTTCCACCTTTCCAGACTACTGTACCCATTACAGGAGTCTGATTTGTCTTGCGTACCAGAAGTTTCACCTCACTTAAAAACCACTTGCTTACAAAATCAGACATAAAAATACAAAAGTGTTACAGCATGCAATTACTTAAATATTGCTTACTTTCTCATATACACAGACAGTCTTTAGAAGACCATCCTCACCTCTTGCATCAGAAAAATACTCACTATCTCTGTGAGAAACGCTGCTTTACAGGCAAAGGTGTAAGAATATCTGCTGCAACCATTTCCCATTTGTGATCACATTTTACCACGGGGGGGCGGTGTGGTGCTAGTAACAAGTTCAAGTAACAGCCCGTTCTTCTGTCCCCTGCTCTCTGCCCGCCCCTGACAGCACCCTGACTCCCTTTGCCCTTCAGACTGTCCAATTTCTGACGGTACCATTGAGAAAGGTTTATAGAGCAGAGAGAATCACTCTTGTGAAGATGGGTTCAAGCTACTCCGACAACTGACAGCTCCTAGAACGTTCATTGTAAGGCACCTTTGATAGGACAAAATTCTTGCCTTTTCTAAGTTAGGGCTACTAGCCAAGAAGACAAATCAATTCTTGCCGGATTAAGAAATTAACTCTCATTAGTCAAAAACTCATTCAACTCAAGGATGGCTTCAATTTGGCTCTCCGCTGTTACCGTCATAGCTATTCTGAGTAAGATTCTAGTTCTCAGCTTTGTTACATTCTATCGAACCATGTGTTGTTCCTGACTTCATCATTTAAATTTGTTTCAATGCCCATGATCACGAAGTGCTTATATTACATCCGGTTGTATCTATGTTTGTATTGTCTATAAGGGTCATTGCTCTCTTTCTATTATCCGAGTATAATGATTATATACACACACACACACCTTTTATATCAAATTGCTTATAGTGTGTATTTATTATCTCTGAGTGTCAATATTCTCTATTATATCCGAGTCTAAATATTATGGTGCTGATTGCATCCCTTTATGCTTGCAAGGTCTCTCAGTGCAGACTGTGTTTCTATTACCTCTGTTAATCTGCCACGTTTTTATTGTATGTACGTTCATCTTGTTTTGCTGCATTGTTTGTATCGGTTACATGCATGTCATTTCGGAGTGTATCATCTCAGATTCTATTATATCTGAGCGTGTCTGTTCTGCTCTGTTCTTCCACAGAAGGCATCTATGGAGCAGACTCAGTGACCCAAACTGACGGCAGCGTTTTCATCTCCCAAGGGGACCCGGTGCTTCTTAACTGCACGTATCAGATTTCTGGGTTTGCTTACCTCTTCTGGTACGTTCAGGACTCCAACCAGCCCCCCAGGCTCTTCCTCAGGGACCCGGGAAGCGAGGACTCAGATGAAGGGATCACCAAAGGGTTCAATGCCACCCATGATAAAAAGCACAAATCCTTCCAGCTGTGGAAACCGCCCGGCGAAGTGAGCGACTCCGCGACCTATTACTGCGCCGGGAGAGACACAGTGACACAGACCGGCGGGGGAGCTGAGCAAAAACCGCGCAGGGTCTGTGCGGAGCAGGGGGGAGGCGGGCACTGGCGTCGGAGCGGGGGCCAAAAGGGGAGAAGTTTGAAAACACTGAGATTGGAAACGATATATAAATTCTCTCTCACACACCCACACAAACCCCCTACCTCCTTAGGTCTCTGTCTTTTGTCTTTTTTCCCGCAACCCGGAGTGTTGCCATTTCTTAAAGGATGGTGACTGTCATGAATCACGAAGTAAGGTGAACTCAGGAAAGACCAGAACACATGAATCCCCACCCCCATGAGCAACTCTGGTGAGAGCTTCCCCCAGCCCTGCTATTTAAGGAAGGTGCAACCAGACAGTCCAATATCACCGAAACTGAACAAATAAACACACGAGCGCTACCATGATGACGGTGGAAAAGTTCACATATTATAGGAGAAGAACTGGCACTGCCCAGTTCAGGAGTCTTCCCCTGCCCAGTATACACAGACAGACAGAGTCTTCAGAAGACCTTCCTCACCTCTTGCATCAGACAAATACTCACTATCTGTCTGTATTGGGAACTGAAGTTTGGTTTACTGGCAGAGGTGTAAGGAAATCTCCTTCACCATCTTCGATGTGTGAACACATTGTGCCCTCGGTGGCGGTGTGCTGCTCAATTAATAATAAAAGTGACAGCCCGTTCTTCTATCCCCTGCTCTCTGCCCGCTCCTGACACCAACCTGGCCCCCTTCGCCCTTCAGACTCTCGCGTTTCTGGCAGCACCATTGAGGAGGATTTACGGAGCAGAGGGAATCGCTCCTGTGAAGCTGGGTTCATGCTGTTCTGAGAGCTGCTACTCAGAGGCACAACATTCATTTTAAGGCACCTTTTATTGGACAGAATTTTTGCCTTCCCTAAATTGCAGCTACTAGCCAAGGAGATAAATCAATTCTTGCGGGATTGGGAAATTAGCTCTGTTTAGTCAAAGAACCCTTCAATCCAAGGACGGCTCCAACTTGGCTCTCCGCTGTTATAGTCACAGGTATATTGAGTAAAGTTCTCTGTCTCAGGGCTTGTCTATGCTACCAAGTTTTGTCCTTGAAACTAATGCCGACACGAAAAAAATCGACAAAAGCAAAGTCTCCAAAGCGAATCTACCTTTGCACCCTCTGTCGACAGATCATGTCCACATTCAGGGCACCATTGTCCGCAGTGTGAGCAATGCAATGTGGGTACGAATCCCACAGTGCCTAGTGACACCATCTGTTGCTAGGTGTTGTGGGAAAGCGGAAAGGGAGCGCAGTGCATCCTGGGACGTGCAACATGTCCCATCATGCACTGCTTTGTGTCCCAGCCCTCCAAGGGTTTCCAGCTTCCTTTTGCACCATTTTCCCAAGTGTCAGTCTTTGTAGTGTGCACCAGCATCTGCAGGGAGAGAGGACGGATCCCGCACTTCTCTCCTATGCGCTGTTAGCTGTCGTGAGGACACTGTACATGGCAGCAAAGTTACTGACGGAGGATGAATCGCAGGCCCCCCAGTGTGATATGGACAGCAGCGACTTACCAGTGGCATTCACAGAGCAGCTGCATACCGTAGACCGTCACTTCTGGGCTAGGGAAACAAGCACTGATTGGTGGGATCCTAGCGAAAGGGTTCAACGCTACGCAGGATGAAAAGAGAAAAACCTTCCCCATGTGGAAACGGTCCAGCGAACTGAGCGATTCCGGGACCTATTACTGCATTGCGAGGGATCACAGAGACCCCAAGCAGCGACGGAGCTGAGCAAAAACTGAGCAGGTGCGGGCTCAGGGCTGGGAGCCACATGGGAACTAAAGGGTTCCCATTAATAAATTCTCTCTCTCCCTCCGGCCCCGAGCCTGGGGCCGGATTCTCTCTCATTTCTGCACGCCAAACTCTTTTGAACTCAAAACTTGCCATGAATGTCTTGAAACAGAATTTAAGCTAAACTCTGAAAAGGCACGAACACGAGAGAGCTTCTATTAAACAAACAAGGAAACATATACATATATATGTCTCCCCAACACAAAACAGAAGTACCCAGGTGCCTGACACCCTTTGAAATCAATGAGATGTAGACACCTGTTTGCTTTGGGGAAGTCCCACTAGGTGCCTAAATATCTTTAAGATCTGCCCCCCAAAGCCGTGGCTCTCCCCCGCTCCAGGCTACTTGAACCCTTCCAGGAGCCTGATTTGCTTCGCCTACCCTCAAGTTTCACCTCACTTAAAATCTGCTTGCTTACAAAAATCAGACCTAAAAACACAAACGTGTCACAGAACAGTGTTACCGAAAAATGGCTGACTTTCTCATTGTTACCATATAATGATAAAATAAATTAATTGGGATATGAATATTGTACTGACATTTCCGTGTATCAGGAGCAGTATAAACAAGTTGTTGTCTGTATGAATTTTTAGTTTGTACTGAATTCTCTAGTGCTTCTTATGTAGCCTGTTGTAAAACTATGGAAGGATCAGATGAGTTGATGTACCCCCTGGGAGATCTCTGCCTTCCCTGGTCGTGAACCACCGAAGTAAGTTATCAGCACGTGACTTACTACATTTTTTTTCCAACCAGTGTCTATCCATAGCCCCCAGGTGGAGATGTTTTCCCTGAATATATAATACAGTCTCGACAGAGTATTTGCATGTCTACGAGCCCTGTTTCGTGCTGCCTTCACACCCCCGCCTCAACTCTCCTGTCTCTGACAGCAGCAGCCAGCCTGTATAAACCAGGGTCAGTAAGTTCAGTGCTATTCAGCCCCCTAGGAGCTCCAGCCCAGAGCCACAAAAGAAGTTTCTAAGGCGTCACGCACGGGGGTGAAACTTCTTCTCTTCCCTGCCAGCTGCAAAGAGCAATTAATCCTGGTGGAGGCTGAGCGCCAGATCCCCTGAACCCTCGTCATGGCTTCAGGTTGGGTCGCAGCTGCGTTAACAGCCTCGGTGCTAAGTGAGTTTGAAGATTTCGTGTCACTGCCCTTGCTAGGTTGTTGTGTAGTTCCCCGTCCCTAGCCCTGACTTGACCGTGGAACCAGGGAGCAAGTACAGAAGACTGGAATCAGCTGATCTGAATGTACTTTTCCCCTTGGTAGCCGGCGTGGTGAGCAGATGAGAGAGAGGTAGCTGGCGGGAGAAGGGTCGAGATGCGTATTTATCGCTACAGGACTTTAGATTTTGCACAGGCCTGCAATTAAATGTCCTTTGCCCCTAGATGTCCGGAGAAAAGTCTCTCTCCCTCTCTCGCTCTTTTTAAAAGCACCAGTGGGATTCACACAGAAAGGAGGTGGGTAGGGAGAAGGGAATTGAAGTCCTAAGGAACTTTCGATGTCCGCACCCCCATGAAATTAATTCTCTTTCTTCCTTTCTTTCCGAGGTGCCCTGGGCAGAGCGGAGATCCAGCAGCCCTTCTCCGCAGAGGCGTTGGAGGGAGAGAAATTGAACCTCTCTTGCAGTCACCCTAAAGTGACCACCGAGAAGATAACACGGTACCGCCACTTCCCCAGCCAGGCACCGCGGCTTTTGGCAGGTGGATTCAGGGGAGAGACCGCCAGCACCGAAGCGGACGGCACTTTATACATCGCTCAGGACAAAGCTTCCAGTGTCTTTGAGTTCCGCAGGGTGCGGCTGGCAGACGCAGCGGTGTATTACTGTGCTCTGAGCGACACAGCGTGACAGCCAGGGGAGGCCCCCGCGCAATATCTCACACCAGCCCCGAGCAGGGGGGCAGCAGCGTCTCTTGGCTGGGCGCGCTAAGGAGAGAGAGTTTCTTCCATCTCGTGAAGCAAGAAAAAGGATCCGCTCCTTTCAGAGTCTAAAAAGCTGGGAGAGGAATAACACTTCTTTCTGGCCTGGTGAACAAGGAGAAACACCAGCTGTCTGCGATTTCTGTCTTTCAGACGCAGGCAACTTTCGGTCTGCAGTGGTTGTTGTTTTTAAATAAAACCCTCACATCACCATATTAACGGAGCTTCTGAATGATTCACGCAATCGGGGTAAACCCTTTTAACTCCCATATTCGTTAACTCCGAATTCCGTATAAACACACAAAGTTCTGTAGTAGCATCAGAGAGAACGGTCAGGAAATCTGTAAGAAGGAAAGAGTCCTCTCTGAATCGTGTCTGAGACATTTCCCCCGTCAGTTCGTTTCTTTGCCCACAAGGGGACGCTGCTGTATCACCTGATACACGCAGTGTTGGGTCCAGGATATTATGGAGTCCTGATGGGGCTGAGGTCATATCTTCTACTGGACCAACTTCTGTTGGTGAGAGAGACCATCTTTGGAGCTTACCTGAAGGAGAGCTCCGTGTAAGCTAGAAAGCTTGTGTCTCTCACCAGCAGCAGTTGGTCCAGTAGAAGATATCACCTCACTGCACCTTGTCTCTCCAGTATCAGTTGATAATTGTCTATCAGGCTACAATTCCTCCTCATACTGCTAGCGAGCAGCACTATTCCTCTTATTTCCACGTTACCTTATCTACGGATATACTCCGAGTATACTCTGCTAAGCTTACCCCAAGTTCCACTGAGCCTGTAGTATCCTGGTGGGTGAGGGAGAATCTTTTACTGGACCAACTTCTGTTAGTGAGAGAAAATATTTCCAGTAAAATGGATTGACTCGCAGAAATCCTTGCAGCAGATGCATTCTGTTAAGACTCATTTGGGGAAGGTATCACTTTTATTACGAACAAGAAGGTGTTATTTGAATTACCAGAGCACATGGGAGCCAAGTCATGGACCACAGGCTTTCTCCAGACAGAACAGACATATGGTCTCTGCCCCCAGGGAGTTTACAATCCAAGAGACATGTGGATATAGACAGAGCGGGAGCACAACACGAGAGACACATACTGGTCAGCATGATAAGCAGTGGTCTCCGCAGAATTTTGTGTAGGCAGCGCAGAACAGCAGAGTTTGAAGGAGGGGTTTGAAAGACAACAACTAGGCAGTGTGTGGATGTATTTGTGGAGATCTCCTCCCAAGAGGGAGGGACGGAATGGTAGAAAGTGTGAAGGTACTGATTTTAGATCAAGACATACAGGTTCATAGAAGGAAGGCATGAGGGATACACGCAACACTGAAATTACATAGACGTCAGGTAACTTTCCTTTTACAGAGAGATATTTTGTCCCTGCCCCCACAGAGCTAAAGTGCTTTCGGGGTGCCTGAAAACACCAATTTGGAAAGATGTAATTGCTGAGGGTTTACAGTGAGGAGTGTGAGAGAGGAGCCTGAATAGAATAGAAAAAGGCACACACACCTTTCTCCAGATAGTTTCATCTCACATTAAAGCTGGGATTTCTCAAAGCTGGCTGAAGGATTTGGATGCTTACTCCTCACTGACTGTTTAATGGGGCTTGGACATCCAAACCCTACCATTAGGAACTAGCAGGACACACAGCCAGATCTAGGTGTATTTTAAAATTTCCTTTTCTTATTGTCCAGTGCATTAAGTGAGGCATGACCAATCAGTCCCTCCATCCATCCAGCACTCAATTACTCTTTAAAATGGGAGCTAGGTTCTTAAGTAACTAAGGCAGCTTCTGAAAATTTGACTCTTAAGCCAATTTGATTCCCAGACTAAAGACTTGTCCAAGATCTCACAGAGACACTGTGTTAAAGCCAGGAACTGACCGCCTAGGCCTCACGAGTTTAAGCCCAGGACCATAAGCAGAAGATCACCCTTCTTGCTTTTAATTTTAATATGGGAGAGGAAAATATTGAGGATGTCTTAGGATTGTGTCCCATCCCCTTTGTCACGATATAATGCACACAAATGTACCAGAATGACTCCAATGGAGCTTTGGCAATATACACCAACTGAGGGAGTGGCCCAACCAACTCTCAGACAAACCTCAGCTCTCCAGTTGGGTGCCTGCTCTGGCTTTTCATTCATGAGCTTGTCTCTTGTGATTTCAATGTCTCGGGCTCCCTCTGTCAATTCTCACTGAGCTGATACTAAAGGCCTTGAGAGCGGGGTCACAGTCTCTTCCCCAGGAAATGTCTCTCCTGAGGGGAGTGACTTTGTTGCTGACATTATGTGAGTATCTGAATTCGAAGCCGGAAGGAATTTGGAAGAGAGATGGTGGGATCAGACCATGGAGAGTTGCCTCTTACCTCGCCCAGCTGGGTTGTGTACGGTGTGCTGGACCAGAGGGAGAGATTTATGTTCACTTGGAGTGAAAGTGATATTAATACAGGCTGGGGCTGGGCGAGTGCTGTAAAGAACTAAAGAGGAGGTTGCTAGCTAGCAAGCTCAAATCAAAGTCAGGCAGGGTATGTTAAATTTCACCTTCCACATCCGAGGTGGACACACACACACAGGTGGATGGGGAGGTTGTGGAATCGCCATGCTTGGAGATTTTTAAGAGCAGGTTAGACAAACACCTGTCAGGGAGCATCTAGAAGATAATACTTAGTCTTTCCATGAGTGCAGAGGGCTGGAGGAGAAAGCCGCTCCAGCCTGGTCCCTTCCAGTTCTGGGATTCTAGGATAGACTCTCCTATGTTCCCATGCCACAGTGTGAACCTGGAAACAGGACCCACGACTACAGAATAAACTGTCTGAAATTATTATTATCTCTGTTAAACTGCTTAGTAGAGAGCTTTGTAACTTTGTTAATGAGAGCTACAGAAAAGGTGAAGAGAAGGGACTGGGGTGTTGGCCCTCAGACCCATCATACATTACATGCCCCCATGAAATGCATTCTCTGCCTTGTCTCCTTTCCTAGGTGCCCTGGGCAGAACTGACATCAAGCAGCCAGTCACTGCAGAAACGTCTGAGGGACGAGACCTGAACCTGACTTGCACTCACCCCTCAGTTACAGATGAATGGATTTTCTGGTACCGGCAGTTCCCTAGGCAGGGACCTCACTTTGTAGCTAAGGGATACAGCAAAACATGTCCGAGCACCGAACCAGAGGGAGCGTTCCTGACTTTCTGGTAATTACATTTTACAGTGTATTTTATTTATTTAAGGTGTAATTGGATCAGGCAACCCCCTGGACAACATTTCTTTCGGGACTCTGAAGTCATAAAGAGGAGAAGGAAGAGGGGGAAGTCACAGAGAGGGCACTTTTACAGCATACACGTTCTTTTAATGCACAAATGAGGAGAAAAAAATTGATAACTCCATAAACAGCCTAGTAAAAAGGAGGAGAACTTGAAGCTGCAAAATGGTCTTCTGCCTTGCTCTACAGATCTTTCTTCTACTTGTGAAGTCAGGTGAGCTAAATGCTCATTTTTATTGAATTTGTTGCGTTTCTTAAGAGCTACAGCAGTCCTGTTATAACAGGCTCAGGTTTCCAAAGAGGCCTAGGAGAATTAGGAACCCAGTTTCCTAACGATCTTTTGAAAATCCTACTTAATTTTTTTAGAAAAGAAACTAGATTATCGGAACCACAAAACCGTATGGTTTTATGGAAACAACTTTCCTTTCCTGATACTTTAATTTAAAATGGAAACCAGTTTCTACATAGGATCATCAGAGACTTTTGTGTATAACTATGAATGGATAAATATACTTTCATTACTGCTTTTTTTTTGTCTTTCAACAGGTCTTGTTCAAAGTAATTCTGTGTTTCAGTCTCCTGTAGAAATGCAAATCTCAGAGGGGCAACACGCAACTTTGCAGGGTAATTTCACCGCCGCCTCCACGAGCCCAAATCTCTTCCGGTTCCGTCAGTATCCGAACCACCCACCCCAGCATTTATTAGCAGCGCATCAATCTCCTGCTGAGAAGGACACGGTCACCTCTGGAACATTCTCATCAGTTTCGTTCGACGATAATAAGAGGGTTGCCTTGAAGATGGAGGCTGTGTCCTGCAAGACAGGGCCGTGTATCACTGTGCTCTGAGGTACGCAGTAGGGCAGAGCTTCATCTCCGGCGCTACAAGAAGTGATCGAGGATGCTCAGGCACGACGAGGCTGACAGAGACTGTTTTTCTACCCGACCCTTTTTTATCACACCTCTCTGCCGAGTTCAGTTCCTTCTGCTCTTCCCATGTCTGGGAGGATCTTTCGGTTTCTATCCCTGTGTCGTGTTAGAGCCACCATGCTGTGCAAACCGAGCCCGGTGCGTTATTATCGCAGTTATATTTATGTGAATTAATATATGTATGAATTTGCAACCTTTCAATGAAAATAGTTGTTGTCAATAAAACAAATCACCCCACAAAACTTGGAAAATTGTAACGGGATCTCCCGGAGCTGTAAAAGAAACTGGGCGAGGTTCTGATGCCTGTTCCCTCACCGCAGCTCTGGGTCTAACTAATCGGGGCAGCAGGTTCTTAGTTGCTGTGAAGCGTTTCTGCTCCACTGAAATCAACATCCACCCCCCCAGCCCCCCACCCCCCCGCAGTTCTCTCTTTCTGCCCTTCAGTCTTTCTGTTCGCCCATCTTACTTATACAAGTAAGTCTCTCTGGTTCCCTGAGGAGGCGAAGAAGTCCACTTCATGTCTAAACATTTTATCTACTGCACAGAGATAGTGACAGCTACAGACAAACCTTTTTGAAAGGTGGAATGGGTGGAAGAGCCACCAAACAGAGACGGTTTCACATAGAAATCATTAGCAAATACAAGGAGTACTTGTGGCACCTTAGAGACTAACCAATTTATTTGAGCATAAGCTTTCGTGAGCTACAGCTCACTTCATCGGATGCATCGGATGCTGTAGCTCACGAAAGCTCATGCTCAAATAAATTGGTTAGTCTCTAAGGTGCCACAAGTACTCCTTTTCTTTTTGCGAATACAGACTAACACGGCTGTTACTCTGAAATTAGCAAATACCACTCCCCTCCCCTAGTTTCCTCTGGGTTTGGGCATTGGGGTCAGAACCGCCCCTCTCGACTTTTCAAGGAGGCATGTGGGTCGGTTTATAGCATTCAGCCAACAATCCCCTTGCTTCCCTGTTGTGTTTTCACCGCCTCTTTGTGACTCAGAGCAGAGTCCGCTAAACAATGGAAATGTGTTTTGTTCTAAGCCTTTTTATACTCACTCTGTGTCCAGGTAATTGAGCTGTTAGCTTCGCTCATGCAGCCTGGTTCACTGCTAATTAAACTCTCGCCCTCTCTCTCTCTCCTCCCAAAACCAGAACCAATCCGCCAGCTTTGTCCATTCCTTTCCAGCACTTTCTCCATTTCGGTCTATCTGCTGTTTTATATATGTCCCTCACTGTCTGCCAAGATTTATTCCCTTTTCCCCCTTCCACCATCCCTCTCTCGGTTGGGCACTCCTCTTGTTTGTAACTGGTGCATTGTATTGACTTATTTCTCGTCCCAGGTGCTGCGCTGGGTGATTCGGTCCAGTCCAAGGAATCCCAAGTGTCTGGAGTAGAAGGAGGCTCAGTAACATTCAGCTGTTCCTACAATACCAGCGATTTATCGGGCGTCTATCTCTCCTGGTACCGACAGTCTCCTAACCGAGCCCCGCAGTACATTCTGCGGAGAGGGACGAAGGCATACGCTGCTTATAGCGAAAATGCGGATTTCGCCCAGCAGAGGTTTTCTTCCCAGGCCGATGACAGCTCCACAGTTCTGAACATCGCAGCCCTGCAGCTGGCGGACACCGCGGTGTATCTCTGCGCCCTGCAGCGCGCACAGTGACAGCGCCACACAGCGCAGCTGTACAAAAACCCTCCCTTTCCTTTCCATTCACAGGCCCTGCACTGGAGAGAGACCAGAGAAGGGCGTCCCGAAGCCCAGCAGTCTCCCCACAGTGACAGAGACAGAGACGGCTCTGCTCTCGGTGACAGGAAATTACCAACAGGAGCTGTCCTGGCCCCACATCCTGCTCGCTCGCTGGAAGGCTTCAGGCTGAGGAATGGGGTTAAATTCTGTTTCACCCATAGAGACTTGGGCAAATGACTAGGGGAGAGATTTTAAAGGTATTTAGGTGCTTAAACATGCAGAGAGGCACCTAGGGCCGGATTTTAAAAAGGTATTCAAGTGCCCACTGGGATTTTCAAAGGTACCTAGGCACCTAACACCCATTGAAATCAAGGAGATTGAGACACCTACGTGTTTTTGACAAAATCTCACTAGGTGTCTAAACGCCTTTGGGATCTGCCCCCTAGCGCAGTGGCTCGCCACCTTTCCAGACTACTCCATCCCTTTCAGAAGTCTGATTCTTCTTCCACACCCCAAGTTTCACTTCACTTAAAAACTACTCACTTTAAAAAAAAACAGATTTAAAAATACAAAAATGGCACACCCAGACTATTACTGAAAAAAACATGCTTTATTTCCCATTTTGTCTGTATGACGTTTTAGTTTGCACTGGCTTTGCCAGTGCTTTTTATGTAGCCTGTTCTAAAACTAGACAAATGTCTAGATGAGTTGATGTACCCTTTGGAAGACCTCTGTGCACCTCTGGTTGAGAACCAATGCCTGTGTGAGATTTTTGAAAGCACCTAGGGCAAATTTTTAAGCACGTTAAGAAGCAGACAATTGCTATCTACGTCTTTAGGCATCCAAACACCACTAAAATCTTCTCTTTGGTGAGAATTTCAAGAATGACTGACCAGGTTAGGTGCCTAACTCCCCCGGATTTCCCTTGGAGTGCCTAAATGCTATAGTGAGTTATAACAATACCATATCATCAGCCATCACAAACACTTAAAAAATTTCTTCTTCCCCAACACTCAGGAAATCAAATTAGTATAAGAATATAAGAACAGCCACACTGAGTCAGACCAAAGGTCAGTCCATCTAGCCCAGTATCCTGTCTTCAGTGACCAGTGCCATGTGGCTCACAGGGAATGAACAGAACAGGTAATCACCAAGTGATCCGTCCCCTGTCACTCATTCCCAGCTTCTGGAAAACAGAGGCTATGGACACCATCCCTGCCCATCCTGGCTAATGGCCATTGATGCACCAATCCTTCATGAATTTATCTAGTTCTTTTTTGAACCCTGTTATGGTCTTGGCTTCACAACATCTGGCAAGGAGTTACACAGGTTGACTGTGTGTTGTGTGAAGAAATGCTTCCTTTTATTTGTTTTAAACCTGCTGCCTATTAATTTCATTTGGTGACCTCTAGTTCTTGTGTTATGAGATGTAGTAAACAACACTTCCTTATCTACTTTCTCGACACTAGTCATGATTTTATAGACCTCAATCATATCTCCCCTTAGCCGTCTCTTTTCCAAGCTGAAAAGTCCCAGTCTTATTAATCTCTCCTCAGACAGAAGCTGTTGCATACCCCTAATCATTTTTGTTGCTGTTTTCTGAACCTTTTCCAATCCCGATGTATCTTTTTTTCAGTTGGGGCGACCACATCTGCACGCAGTATTCAAGATGTGAGCGTACTATGGATTTATAGAGAGGCAAGATGACATTTTCTGTTCTATTATCTGTCCCTTTCTTTATGATTCCCAGCATTCTGTTCGCTTTTTCAACTGCTGCTGCACATTGAGTGGAGATTTTCAGAGAACTATCCACAGTGACTCCAAGATCTCTTTCTTGAGTGGAAACAGCTAATTTAGACCCCACCATTTGATATATATAGTTGGGATTATGCTTTCCAATGTGTATTACTCTGCATTTATCAACATGAAATGTCATCTGCCAAAGCAGGTGTTTAAGTCGTAGGGAGTGACTAATGGTGCTTTCCTGCATGAAGGTCACTGATAATTAACTGCACAACAGGTACTTATGTAATGATGATTAAACCTACCTGCCAAAAACATAACAGCAATAACTCATTAAGGCAGTTGATAGTCTTTAGGGCAGTGATCCTTTTATAATTCTGTGTTTGCGCAGTGCCCAGCGCAATGGAGTCCTGGTCTAAGACTAGGTCTTCTAGGGGCACCTGGAATACACTTAGTGTACAGCGCCTAACATAATGGGGTCCTGGTCCAGATTTTAAGGGCAGAAGGGAGCACTGTGATCCTGTAGTCTGATCTCCTGTATAACGCAGGCGAGAGAATGTCACTCAACGATCCTACTTGCAGCCCATCCTTTGTGGTTGGACTAGAGCAGCATGAGAAATTCCATTTAACAATAAGACTTTTTAATCTCAGAAAGGTTTCTGAAGTGGCTTCCTTGCTGGCTTTTGATATTTTCTTTCATCGTTTCTTACAGCCACTAGTGGGCGCCCCTGACTACACATAGTGACGTTTCATATTATATTAGATATTTCGTTCTATAACAATATGTGAATCAAACTGACTGACAGAAGTTCCTTTGTGATTGTGACTTTAGCATCATAAGACGGGCGGGGAAGAGAGGACGTAGCCTCAGAAAGAGCAGATCTAACTTTTAAAGCTGGAATTAACATTTAAACAAATTAAAGGAAGAATTATTTTATAATTAACTAAAGACTCCTAAAACAAGTTAAATTTATGCTGCAAAATGCTTTACTACTTGGCTTTATCGCTCTATCTTCTGCTTTTTTACTCAGGTGAGAAATGTTTACTTTGACTGAATTTAGTATTTATGTTACTTAAAAGCTACATAATTCCTATTATTACAGGAAAAAAGAAAAGGAGTACTTGTGGCACCTTAAAGACTAACACATTTATTTGAGCATAAGCTTTCATGAGCTCCTTTTTGCGAATACAGACTAACACGGCTTCTGAAACCTGTCATCATTACAGGGTAGGTTTTCAAAAGACCCAAAGAGAGTTGGGCACCCAGCTTCCTTATGGGCACACAATACTTATTAACAGCACAGAATATTTTAACCAGAACAACAAACTTCATCCAGTTTTTCTGGAAGAAGGCTTTGTCCTCTCTTGGAAAATAAAGCTTGGTTTAACAACGGAAACCAGTTTGTATACATGCTAGTACTCAAATTATAGACATATAGTAGAAAGGAAAAGGAAAAAGAAAGTTCTTTAATGACCTTTTATTCCTTTTACAGGATTTGTTGAAGGTGATTCTGTGTTTCAGTCTCCTCTGCAGGTGACAGTGTCAGAGGGACACGATGTATTATTACAGTGTAATTTCACCACCATTGCTAACACCCCGAATCTTTTCTGGTACCGCCAGTATCCGGACCAAGGACCCCAGCATATCCTGACAGCCTATAAATCTGCTGCTGAGAAGAACACCTTCATCTCTGGAAAGTTCTCAACCGTTTTGTTCGACAATAATAAGACGGTTCCCTTGAAGATTGAGGCTGTGTCCCTCCAAGACAGAGCCGTGTATCATTGTGCTCTGAGACCCACACTGGGGCAGAGCGCCATCTCCAGCAGTACAAGAAGTGATCGTGGGTGCTCAAGCACACTGATGTTGTCAGAGGCTGTTTTCCTGCCAGAGCCTTTTTTGATGATACTTCTCTGCCAAGTTGTGACCGGAAGTTCGGGGGGAGGGGGGGGAGGAGCACGCTGAAATTGCTCAGTTGGGGCAAACTGCAAAGAATGGGGTGGATGATCCCCCAAACTGGAGGTCATTTTTAACTCTTAGAGTCACCAAACCAGGAACAAAACAGCTCTACAATACCTACAAAGCCAAAAACACAGTTCCCTTAAAACAATCCAGTCTTGGACTCCCACTCAGACAGCCAAGTCAAATATGATGAGGATTGATTGCTGAAAGTCTCCTTCATCATGTCAAAAGTCCTACCAGTCCCACATTGGGATCGGACACATTACCCACCAGGTCAAGGAATATTTCATATCCTACCCAAATACACGCTTACTGCCAATTCTTATTAACTAAAGTAAAATGTTTTTAAAAAAGAAAAGAGTATTGGTTTAAAAGATCATTATACATACAGACATGAATAAAAGTCTTAGGTCAGTTTCCGAGTAGAGATGGTGAGCTTTAGAGTTGCAGAGTGTTCTTTCTGAATTGGTTCCATAGGTTATAGTCCAATATCCAAGTCAGGGTGATCCAGACTTGAGCTGGACACCTTAGTCTTGCGGCTGACGAAGTTTCAGCAGATATGAGATGACAGGATTAGGGCCCAAGAGGTCGTTTTGTAGTTCTCCGGCAGCCTCTTGACAGCAAGTATTCCTTGGGTGAAGAAGCACTGTGGCTTTGAAGTAAAACTTCCTATTTCCTATGTGTGCATCTGGGTATCTAGTTGCATTAATCAGCATGAGGTAATTATCCCTTAAGCAGTTTATAGACCGTTTACTACACACTTCACAGAGAAATATAGACAATGATATTATTACAGCCAAGTCCCATCTACATGTTAGTATCCCCCGTTTGGTCTCTGAATCAATAGAGTATTGACAGGAACCGTCTGGTCAAATTGTTAACCACTAACAAGATACAGGTAAACACAGACGACCACAATCACTATCTTCTTCTAATTCTCTAACGGTTCAGGTTTGCATTTCAAAGTTCTAGACTACCTAACGAGGTTTTGTTAGTCATTTACGGCCTTAATTGCCATTTACATACTTTTCTAACATGTCTTTAAAGGCTGAATTTGGGTCATGGAGCCTGCCTGTTGCTTAACCCTTTCTAGCCCAGCGTCACACAAGTTCAGTTCCTTCTGCTCTCCCCATGCCTGGGAGGATCTTTCCTTTTCTATCCCTGTGCAGTGTTAGAGCCACCATGCTGTGCAAACCGAGCCCGACGCGTTATTATCGCAGTTATATTTATGTGAATTAATATATGTATGAATTTACAACCTTTCAATGAAAATATTTGTTGTCAGTAAAACAACCCCCCCCTCCCCCCGGGAAAATCGTAACACGATTTCCTGCAGCTTCAAAAATGCTATAAGAGACACTGGGAGAGGTTCTGATCTCCGTCCCATCACTGCAAGTCTGGTCGATGTCTATCTGGCCAGGTTCTTAGATGCTGTGAAGCATTTCAGCTCCCCTGAAATCAGCATCCATCCATCCAGCTCTCTCTTTCTGTCCTCCAGCCTTTCTGTTCGCTCAGCTTCTTATACAACTATGTCTATTCATAGAGATAGTCACAGCTAAGAACAAACCTCCCTTTTTGAAATCTGGGGGTGGATGAAAGAGCCAGCAGAAACATTTTCACATAGAAATCGTTAGCAAACGCCACTCCCCTCCCCTAGTTTCCTCTGGGTTTGGGCATTGGAGTCAGATCCGCCCCTCTCGACTTTTCAGGGAGAAATGTGGGTCGGTCTATAACATTCAGCCATTTCCTGTGGTGCTTTCACCCCCCTCTTTGTGCCTGTAAGAGCAGAGTCCGCTAAACAAAGGCCATGAGTTCTAAACCTTTGTATATTCTAACCCTCTTTAGACTCACTCTGTGTCCAGGTAATTGAGCTGTTAGCTTGGTTCATGCAGCCTGGCTCACTGCTAATTAAACTCTTTCTTTCTCCTCTCAAAACAAGAACCAATCCACCAGCTGCCTCCGTTTCTTTGCAGCACTCCCTCCTTTTCAGTCTACCTACCTACATACCCGGTTTTATTCCTCCCCTTTCACAATCTCTTCCCCTCTCTCGGTTGGGCACTCCGCTTGTCTCTAACTGATAGTACATTGTATTGACTTATTCCTTCTCCCAGGTGCTGCGCTGGGTGACTCGGTCCAGTCCAAGGAATCCCAAGTGTCTGGAGTAGAAGGAGGCTCAGTAACATTCAGCTGTTCCTACAAAACCACCGATTTTTCGGGCGTCTCTCTCTCCTGGTACCGACAGTCTCCTAACCGAGCCCCGCAGTACATTCTGCGGAGAGGAACGAAACTATACGCTTCTGACAGCGAAAATGCGGGTTTCGCCCAGCAGAGGTTTTCTTCCCAGGCCGATGACAGCTCCACAATCCTGAACATCACAGCCCTGGAGCTGGCAGACACAGCGATGTATTACTGCGCCCTGCAGCGGGCACAGTGACAGAGCCAGGGAGCAGAGCTGTGCAAAACCCTCTCCCTTTCTTCCCATTCACTGGCCCTGCATTGGAGAGAGACCAGAGACAGACGTCCCCAAAGCCTCACAGTCTCCGCCCAGTCACAGTGATAGACAGATCCCTGCTCTGTCCCAGCCCCAGTCTCGCTCGCAGGAAGGCTTCGGGCTGAGGAGTACGGTTAAATTCTGTTTCACCCACAGACTTGGGCAAACGACTTTGGGATACATTTTAAAGTCTGCTTAAAGATGCAGAGAGGCACGTAGGGCCGCATTTTAAAAAGGTATTTAAGTGCCTCCTGGGATTTTCAAAAGTACCTAAGGAGCCTAACACCCATTGAAATCAATGAGAATTAGACACCAAGGTGCTTTTGAAAAATCTCACTAGGTGCCTAAATACCTTTAAGATCTGTCCCCTAGTGCAGTGGCTCTCCACCTTTCCAGACTACTGTACCCCTTTCAGGAGCCTGAATTGCCTTGTGTTCCCCAGATTTTACCTCAATTAAAAAGTACTTGTGAAAAAAAAATCAGACATAAAATACAAGCGTGCCACAGCCAGAATATTACTGCAAAATTGCTTTCTCTCTCATTTTGGAAATAAGACGTTTTAGTTTGTACTGACGTAGCTAGTGCTTCTGATGTAGCCTGTTCTTAAACTAGGCAAATGTCTAGATGAGTTGATGTAGCCCCTGGAAGACCTCTGCGTATCCTGGGTTGGGAACCACTGCCCTAGTGGAATTTTTAAAGGCACCTATGGTCAGATTTTCAAAGGTGTTTCAGCACTTTAAGGAGCAGACGGTTGCTATATACTTGTTTAGGTATCTAAATATCACTAAAATTCTGCTCGTTTGTGGGACTTTCAAGAGTGACTGGCCAGGTTAGATGCCTACTTCCCCTTGGCTTCCCATTGGAGTTCCTAGGTGCTATAGTGAGCTATAACAATAACATATCAGTAGCCATCACAAACACTTAAAATCCCTTCTGGCCCTATAACCAGGAATTCATCTAAGCCGCTGGTTAAGTCTCAGGGAGTGACTAATGGTGCTTTCCTAAACAAAGGTCACTGATAATTAACTTCACAGCAGGCGCTTATGTAATCATGAATACAATTACCTGCCAAAACCAATAATTCATGGAGACAGCTGAGAGGTCTTTAGGGAAGTGATCCTTTTAAAATTTTGTGTTTGTACAGCGCCTGGCGTAATGGAGTCTTGCGCTCAGACCAGGAATCCTAGAATGCACTTAATGGACAGTGCCTAGTATAAGGGGGTCCTGGTCCGGGACAGGGGCTGTTGTGTCAATAATCAATCATAATCATGAGCTCAGAGCAGGCAAATTCTATGTGGAGAAGAATAGTGAGAAGATGGTTGATAGCTTCTTTACAAACAAACCTTTTCCCCAAAGCCCGTCAGTCAGCACTGGCAGGTAGGAATCATCTCAGTTTAAAGCGGAAAGGGGGCTCTCTCTGCGTGAGCCAAGCGCCATATCGACAAACATACAGATTTTAAGGGCAGAAGGGAGCACTGTGACCATGTAGTCTGATCTCCTTCATAAGACCTGGAAGAGACTGTTCCCCAACGATTCCTACTTGCAGCCCGTACTTTGTGGTTGAACTGGAGCAGCATGAGAAATTCCATTTAACAATAAGACGTTTTTGGTGTCAGAAAGGTTTCTGAAGTGGCTTTCTTGCTGGATTTTGATATTTTGTTTCATGGTTTCTTACAGCCACTAGTGGGCGCCCATGACTTACACATAGTGACGTTTCACATTACATTAGATACTTCGTTCTATAACAATATCTGAGTCAAACTGACTGACAGAAGTCCCCTTGTGACTTCAGCATCATAAGACGGGCGGGGAAGAGAGGGGTTGGCCTCAGAAAGAGCCGATCTAACATTTAAAACCGGAATTAACATTTAAACATATTAAAGGAAGAATTATTTTATAATTAACCAAAGACTCCTAAAAAAAGAAGACGATAAATTTATGCTGCAAAATGCTTTACTACTTGGCTTTACCGCTCTATCTTCTGCTTGTTTACTCAGGTGAGAAATCTTTACTTTGACTGAATTTAGTATTTATGTTACTTATAAGCTACAGAACTCCTTTTATTGCAGGGTAGGATTTCAAAAGAGTCTAAGAGAGTTGGGCACCCAGCTTCCTTATGGGCACACAATACTTATTAACAATACAGAATATTTTTACCAGAACAAATTTCACCCAATATTCCTGGGGGAAAGCTTTGTCCTCCTGCAAAACAAAGTTTGGTTCAACAATGGAAACCGGTCTGTATACAAACTATTCTTGAAATTGCAGACATATAGTAGAAAGGAAAAGAAAAAAGAAAGTTCTTTAATGACCTTTTATTCCCTTTAGAGGGTTTGTTCAAGGTGATTCTGTGCTTCAGTCTCCTCTGGAGGTGACAGTGTCGGAGGGACACGATGTATTACTACAGTGTAATTTCACCATCATGTCGAGCAGCCCGAATCTCTTCTGGTACCACCAGTATCCGAACCAAGCACCCCAGCATATCCTGACAGCCTATAAATCTGCTGCTGAGAAGAGAGCATCCACCTCTGGAAAACTCTCAACTGTTTTGTTACAGCATAATAAGATGGTTCCCTTGAAGACTGAGGCTGTGTCCCTCCAAGACAGAGCCGTGTATCACTGTGCTCTGAGACCCACACTGGGGCAGAGCTGCGTCTCCGGTAATAAAAGAAGTGAGTGAGGGGCTCACACACACCGAGGGTGGCAGAGACTGTTTTTCTACCCGACCCTATTTTATGAAACTTCTCTGCTAAATTCAGTTCCTTCTGCTCTTCCCACGTCTGGGAGGAAGTTTCCTTTTCGATCCATGTGCGGTATTATAGCCAAACTGCTGTACGAACCAGGTCCGACGATGCATTATTATCTCAGTTATATTTATGTGAATTAGCATATTCATGAATTTACAACCTTTAAATGAAAATATTTGTTGTCCGTAAAACAAACCAACCAACAAATCAAACTTGGTAACCGGATTTCGTGCAGCTGGCAATTTGTAAAAGACACCGGGTGAGGTTCTGATCTCTCTTCCCATCGCTGCTGTCACTCTGATCTAACTCTATCGGGACAGGTAAATAGCCGATGTGAAGCGTTTCAGCTCCACCGAAATCACCATCCATCCACCCATGTCTCTCTTTCTGTCCTTCAGTCTTCCTGTTTGCCCAGCTTCTTATACAAGCCAGTGTCTCTCTGGTTCCCCTGTGAGGCACAGAAGCCCACTTCATGTCTAAACCGGGTATCTATTGCATAGCGATAGGCATACTCACAGCCACAAACAAAGCGTTTTGAAAACTGGAGTGAATGAAAGAGCCAGGAAACAGACGGTTTCACAGAGAAATCGTTAGCAAACACCACTCTCCACCCCTCATTTCCTCTGGGTTTGGGCCTTGGGGTCAGATCCGCCCCCTATTGACTTTTCAGAGAGGAGTCTGGGTGAGTTTCTAACAGTTAAGTCAATAATCCTGTTCTTTCCTGTTGTACTTTCACTGCCTCCTTGTCAAACTCAAAACAGGGTCCGCCTTGCTGGAAACATGGGCCCCTGTTTGATTCTAAGCTTTCCTATAGTTACTCTGTGCCCAGGTAATTGTGATTTTGGCTTTGGTCAGGCAGCCCGTCCCATTGCTAAGTAAACTTTCTGGTCTTTCTCTCAAACAGAAACCACTGCATTCAACTATCCTTCCTCCCTCCCTTTGGTTTGCAGTACTCTCTCCTTTTCTGTGTATCTGTATTTTTATCTCCGTCTCTCACCATTCTTTCCTTCCATACGCTCTCGCTCTCTCTCTCTCTCTCTCTCTCTCTCTCTCTCTCTCTCTCTCTCTCTCTCTCTCTCTCTCTGTTTAGGTTGGGCACTCTGATGGTATATAAAGGGTATATTTCTTGTGGCAGGTGCTGTGGGGGGTGAATCGATCCAGTCCAATAAACCCAAAGTGCCTAGAGGAGAAGGGGACAATGTGACACTCAGCTGTTCTTACAATACCAGCTACTCTGATGTCTATCTCTACTGGTACCGTCAGTTTCCTGACCAAGGCCCGCAGTACGTTCTCCGAACAGGTGCCAAGGCATACAGCTCCGTCCGGGATTTTGCAGAGTTTGCCAAGAAGAGATTTACTCCCCAGGCTAATAACACCTCTACAGTTGTGACTTTCACAGTCTTGGAGCTGGCAGACACAGCGCTATATTACTGCACCCTGCAGAGGGCCCAATGACAAAGTCTCATCACAGAGCTGTGCAAAAAACCCTCCCTTCCCTCACATTAAATTGTCCCCTGTATCTTTTCTCTCTCCTCTGCAAACTCTTTGAGGCAGGGGTAGCATTAAGAGGTTGCACAGGACCTAGTACAATGGGGCCCCACTCTCCCCCCACCCCATCTGTCTCCTCCTGTTGTCTCTTGTCTTATACTCAGATTGTGAGAGTTTGGGACAGGGATTCTTTTGTTTTATATTTGTACAGCGCCTGGACCATGGGGTGTTGGTCCATGACTGAAGGGTTCTACACATCCTCCTACTCAGTAATAGAATCCTTCAGTGTGCGTGTGTGTGTGACTGTTTTACAGAGAAGAGCTGTCAGGAGATATTTCACTGAGCAGGAGCTAGGAACAGGTAAGGAAGGGAAATGCGGGGAAATCCACCTTGGAAATCTGTCTATGCCATAGAAGTGAGAAAGTTAAAATCTCTCAGCTTAGATGAAGTTTGTAAGAGACTCAAGGAAGAAGACCCTGGAAGAAAATTATAAACCGTCATGGAGAAGTAGACCCTGTCCCTAGCCATTGTGATCCTCAAAAACTGTAATAATTGTGGAAAGGATGTTTGAAGGGAGCCTAAGGCAATGTGTGTTAGGCACCTTTAAAAGCTACACTAGGAACCTGGTTGTATCTTTAGGTGTCTAAAAGCTTTTGAAAATCTGACCCTAAATGACTTATCCGAGGTCAAATGGGGAATCTGTGGAAGAACAGGGAACTTAACCCAGATTTCCACTGTCCCAGGCTAGTGCACTCTGTGAGATATATGCCATTTTTTTACGTTTTTTGGGAGATCTTACTTATTAAATGTATGCCTCACTGCGGGCCAGGGATTGTATGCAATTCACTGGGGGAGGGAGAGGACAGCTCCCTTGGGACATGAGAACAATGGGGGTGTTAGGAAGTGATGAGGCAAATTCTCTCAGCTTCTAACACATCCCAGTATGCACCATCTCCTGGGGAGACGTGCAGGCACTGGTTCAAGCTGGATGCAGTGCACCCCAGCCCACAGAGAGTGGATTTTTAATAAACATCCTGAGATTAAAACTGACTCAGGGCCTTTTTTCCTGATCAAGCAAACAGACAGGCCCCTTCTGTCCAATGGGGAGTACCACTCCTTAGGGGAGGATTAGACAGAATGACTTGCCAGAGCCCTTGTAGGGGTGTGGGGGTGTGTGTGTGAGGAGTGAGAGAGAGAGATCACTGGTAAACTTATTAGCTTGTGTGTAGGCTCCTTAGTTACTGTTAATACATTTTCTCAGCAATGATTTTACCTTAAGAATAAAGTGTGCTTGCTTAGAAAAAAAGCGGTGTGGTAATTTAAAACTTCAGGAAATTACCTTAGAAGAGAAAGCAAAGCAGAGGTGCTGGCGTGCTTGGGCAGTCTGTGTAACTGGGGACATCACAGTGTAGGCAGGGAGCTGCACTGCCTGGAAATACCCTGGTGAGGAGAGAGAGACACACACGTTTCTCTCCAAGAAAGTTAACCGCTGTGGAACCAGAAGCTGGGGAGGGGTGCCTGGAACATGGAGGGGGAATATAGATGCAGTTGCCCAGAACTGTGACCAGTGGACCATCCCTCCTCTCTTAGGAGGATAGTCTGGGGCCCACAAAGTGGCCTAAGAGCGTTAGGCACTACAGTCCAACTCAAGATTTTGCAGCAGGCAGGTTTTGAAAGATCACTGTGAACCATGGCTAGAAAAATGTTTTAAGACGTGCTGAATAATAATTATTAATTAAGGTCGAAACAGCAGACTGGACTTCTACATAGAGTGCTTCCGCCGATGTGCACGGGCTGAAATTGTGGAAAAGCAGCATCACTTGCCCCATAACCTCAGCCGTGCAGAACACAATGCCATCCACAGCCTCAGAAACAACTCTGACATCATAATCAAAAAGGCTGACAAAGGAGGTGCTGTTCATCATCATGAATAGGTCGGAATATGAACAAGAGGCTGCTCGGCAGCTCTCCAACACTACTTTCTACAAGCCTTTACCCTCTGATCCCACTGAGGGTTACCAAAAGCATCTACAGCATTTGCTCAAGAAACTTCCTGAAAAAGCACAAGAGCAAATCCGCACAGACACACCCCTGAAACCCCGATCTGCTACCCAAGATCCATAAACCTGGAAATCCTGGGCGCCCCATCATCTCAGGCATTGGCACCCTGACAGCAGGATTGTCTGGCTATGTAGACTCCCTCCTCAGGCCCTACGCTACCAGCACTCCCAGCTACCTTCGAGACACCACTGACTTCCTGTGGAAACTACAATCCATCGGTGATCTTCCTGATAACACCATCCTGGCCACTATGGATGTAGAAGCCCTCTACACCAACATTCCACACAAAGATGGACTACAAGCCATCAAGAACAGTATCCCCAATAATGTCACGGCTAACCTGGTGGCTGAACTTTGTGACTTTGTCCTTACCCATAACTATTTTACATTTGGGGACAATGTATACCTTCAAATCAGCGGCACTGCTATGGGTACCCGCATGGCCCCACAGTATGACAACATTTTTATGGCTGATTTAGAACAAACCTTCCTCAGCTCTCGTCCCCTAACGCCCCTACTCTACTTGCGCTACATTGATGACATCTTCATCATCTGGACCCATGGAAAAGAAGCCCTTGAGGAATTCCACCATGATTTCAACAATTTCCATCCCACCATCAACCTCAGCCTGGTCCAGTCCACACAAGAGATCCACTTCCTGGACACTACAGTGCTAATAAACGATGGTCACATCAACACCACCCTATACCGGAAACCTACTGACCGCTATTCCTACCTACATGCCTCCAGCTTTCACCCTGACCACACCACACGGTCCATCATCTACAGCCAAGCTCTGCGATACAACCGCATTTGCTCCAACCCCTCAGACAGAGACAAACACCTACAAGATCTCTATCAAGCATTCTTACAACTACAATACCCACCTGCGGAAGTGAAGAAACAGATTGATAGAGCCAGAAGAGTTCCCAGAAGTCACCTACTACAGGACAGGCCCAACAAAGAAAATAACAGAACGCCACTAGCCATCACCTTCAGCCCCCAACTAAAACCCCTCCAACGCATTACTAAGGATCTACAACCTATCCTGAAGGATGACCCAACACTCTCACAAATCTTGGGAGACAGGCCAGTCCTTGCCTACAGACAGCCCCCCAACCTGAAGCGAATACTCACCAACAACCACATACCACACAACAGAACCACTAACCCAGGGACCTATCCTTGCAACAAAGCCCGTTACCAACTGTGCCCACATATCTATTCAGGGGACACCATCACAGGGCCTAACAACATCAGCCACACTATCAGAGGCTCGTTCACCTGCACATCCACCAATGTGATATATGCCATCATGTGCCAGCAATGCCCCTCTGCCATGTACATTGGTCAAACTGGACAGTCTCTAGGTAAAAGAATAAATGGACACAAATCAGATGTCAAGAATTATAACATTCATAAACCAGTCGGAGAACACCTCAATCTCTCTGGTCACGCAATCACAGACATGAAGGTCGCTATCTTACAACAAAAAAACTTCAAATCCAGACTCCAGCGAGAAACTGCTGAATTGGAATTCATTTGCAAATTGGATTTAGGCTTAAATAGAGACTGGGAGTGGCTAAGTCATTATGCAAGGTAGCCTATTTCCCCTTGTTCTTTCCTACCCACCCCCCCCACCCCCCAGACGTTCTGGTTAAACTTGGATTTATGCTGGAAATGGCCCACCTTCATGTGTTGCTCATTGTTTACTACTCTGTCTGCTCCTAGATTCTTGGACCCAATCCGGGAAAACAGGTAGGCACCTGCTTTAGTCTTGCGGAAATAAATGGGCTACACACACGTTGCTTAAAAAATTAAATGGGTTTAAGGGCTTCACTGGGTCAGGATTTTAGTTTAAAATGCTGACGATATAAATGATTATTTAATATTTTCAGTCTCTATCCCTGTATAATATTATACCACCAAGCTCCTCTTGACCAAGCATGACTACTTATTATCTCAGTGATATTTACAAGGGTAGTTACATGCAGACATTTGTAATGTTTTAATACCATATTTGTTGCCTTTGCAAAAATTTTCCTTGAGAAATTGGTTACCAAATGTTCTGAATTAGGAAACACCTGCCAAAAACCACTGGGTCAGATTCTGGTCTCTTTCACAGCAACGGAAGCCTGAGACAACTCCAGTGCTCCAGATCCTTATCTAGTGAAAGGCATTGTAGTTCTAGCAAAGCCAATGTCTGTCTGTCTGTGAGCAGGATGTGGGCAGGCAGCCCAGGGGTTAGAGACGGAGTGAGCATCCAGAAGACAGAGCCAAGGGGCAAAGCCAAAGTGAGGCCTGGAGCTGAGGCCCAGGGTAGGAGCAGGGCTGGAACAAGCCGGCCCAGAAGCTAAAGTAGCAGCCCTGGGAAAGGATTTGGGCAACTCCTGGACTGTTGCTGCTGCTGGGTTTAAGAGCTGGTCTGCTGACTCTTCCAGCCAATCTGGGTGTGTTGTCTGCGAGTCAGGCCAGCTGCCTGTTGTCCACTGCAGGCCAGCTGTGCTCTTTAGGATTCCCAGACACTGGATCTGCTGCCAGTCCTCTCTCTTTCTTTCTTTCTTTCTTTCTTTCTTTCTTTCTTTCTTTCTTTCTTTCTTTCTTTCTTTCTTTCTTTCTTTCTTTCTTTCTTAGTTTTCTCAGTTACCTATTAACGAGAAAACAGAGCGCTGACTAAATGCACCTGAGGTCACCAGAGAGCTCAATCTCTTTCCTATACCCTGACAATTACAAACAAACAAACAGCAACAAACCAGGACTTTTTCTAGACGTGGGATGTGGGGGGAGATCCCCAGGTGAATTGGGAGAAGGAAGTAAACATGATGTTACAGTGAGGTCAGCCGCAAACCCCAGCACCCTTTGCTTCCTGGGAAGCTGTGTGTCCAGATCCGCCCCAGAGAGGGGTAAGGCAGAATCTGGGTCAGGTTTTAACATTCGAGGCGCTTTCTGCAGAGTGTGGAGGTCTGAACGCCTCTCAGTGGAACTACCGGGGGCCTCTTGTCTCAAACAATGAACAAGTGTTTGCTTCTGAGCCTCTTCCTAGCGACTCGGTGTCCAGGTAATTGTTGTTTTAGCTTTGTTCGGGCAACTTGCCTCACTGCTTATGAATCTGTCTCATACCAAGTTGCATCCTTAATTATCTTTCTACCAGCTGTCTCTTTCTTTCCCTCAGTCCGCCTTTCTCCGTCTGTCTGTCTGTCTCACTCTCTCTCTCTCAGAAGAGTGCGTTCAGACTATCTAATCTAATCTATCTATCCCTCCCTCCCCATACACCCTCTCTATCTATGTGTCTATCCCCACACACCCCCTGTTTCTGTCTACACATCCCCTCTATCTAGCCCCATCCACACTCCCCCCATCTATCGGGTGTATTTCGTTTTGTTGCAGGTGCTGTGTCGGGCAATTCAATCCAATCCATTGAACCCCACGTGTCTGTCATAGAAGGAGACGCTGTGGCACTCAGCTGCTCCTACAGCACCAGCTATAGCGGTGTCTCTCTCCACTGGTACCGCCAGAGCCCCCGCCAAGCCCCTCAGTACATTCTCCAGAGAGGCGCGAAGGGAAGCACCATCAGTGACCACGCAGATTTTGCCCGGAGGAGGTTCACTGCTGACACGAACGCCACTTCTACAGTTCTGACCATCGCAGAGCTGGAGCTGGCGGACGAAGCTGTGTATTATTGTGCGTTGAATGAGACACAGTGAGAGAGTCCCCGGAGACAGCTGCACAAAAACCCTCCCACATCCCTCACTTGCATTCTTCCCCATCTGTCTTGGCTGTTGAGTTTGAAAAACCTTTGAAGCAGGAGCTGTCCCTCACTAGGTGTCTGTGCAGCCCCCTGCCTGACAGGGCCGGCCCAGATCTCAGTTTTATTGTCTAGGTGCCATCACCATGACCGTCAATTTCCAACTGTGTGCTAGGAAATACTTGGTCTCAGCGTTTTAATCTGATTTCGGGTTTTGAACAGCAGATTACCATTAAAAATGAACAAGGATGGATATAATAGATTGACAGATTTTAAAAACCAGAAGGCACCGATCTGATCGAATCTGACTCCTGCATAGCACAGGTCAGAGAATGTCATCTCACAAGTCCTGCTTTCAGGAAAACATTTTCAAAAATTAACTACAGAATTGCAAGCGCTCCCGTGACAGCGCTTTGATGTGTGAGTGTGGTGGCGCTCAAACTTGCTGCTCTGGGTGTGTGTGTGTGGGGGTGATTTTTCAGGGGTTAGAGCAAGTTAAAGCGCTATAGAATGATAAGTGTAGACAAATATACCTTTTACTGGGCACCTCACAGCCCCATAAAATGTATTTATTTTCACATCGTTTCCGTGATATAAGGCAGCACCATGATCTTCATTTTGGGGATGAGGTCCTGAAGCACAGAGAACTAACAAGTCACCCACCCAAGGTCACACAGATAGTCTTTGGTAGAGCAGGGACTAGAATCTTGCAAAGTTACAGCGCCGCTCAGAGAGCGCAGAAAGAAAACTGCAGTGGTGTGTTCACACCGACAGCTGCCTGCACGACAGCGTGTTCACACTGGCAGCATTCACAGCGCTTTTCAGAGCGGTGCACTCTGGGCAGCTGTCCCACAGAGCACCTCTTTCTCTTTTGCTGCTAAGACTTGTGGGAAGGCGGAGGGGACCAAGGGACATCCTGGGTCCTGTCCCAATGCCCCGTGGTGTATTGCTTCACATCCCATCAGTCCCTGTGCTTCCGTCCCCATTTGGTGCCATCTTTCAATGGTTTGTGTGCTGCAGGCTCTGCTTCTTTCTGGCTGCAGGAATGGATCCCGAGCTGTTGACCAGGATGCTGCTTGTACTAACCAACACTTCACAAGTGGCCGTGGAGTTATTCCTTAAACTACAAAGGCAAGAGGAGTGCCATGTTGATCTCACCACATGTAGTAGCTTTGACATGAGATTGCTTGTGGCATTCAGGGACATGCTCACTACCATGGAACCCCGCTTTTGGGCTTGGGAAACAAGCACTGAGTGGTGGGATCACATCGTGATGCACGGCTGGGGTGAGGCACAGGTCTACTGGGGGGCGCTGCAGACCTGCATATTAACCACCTTTGACTTTGTATTTTGTTGCTATGTACAGTACAACAGCTTTAACGTCACAAGGCGGGAAGGAAATTGAAGTGGGGCTTACAGAAAAAGCAGGGCTCGTGTTTACTTCATTCGCAGTCATTAAAAATAGATAAAGGAAACAACAAATAAATTAACATAAGCGGGAGAAATCTTGTCTTGCTCGTTGCAGACACCAAGTGAGCTCGAGGTTAATTGAAGCTGGAGCGAGCATGAGGTGTCTACTAGTACAGCTCTATATTCTACTGTTGTTGCCAGGTGTTGTCCTAAATATAAAGGGAAGGGTAAACACCTTTAAAATCCCTCCTGGTCAGAGGAAAAACCCTTTCACCTGTAAAGGGTTAAGAAGCTAGGATAACCTTGCTGGCACCTGACCACAATGACCAATGAGGAGACAAGATACTTTCAAAGCTGGAGGGGGGAGAAACAAACAGTCTGGGTCTGTCTGTGTGATGCTTTTGCTGGGGACAGAACAGGAATGGAGTCTTAGAACTGAGTAAGTAATCTAGCTAGGTATGCGTTAGATTCTGTTTGTTTAAATGGCTGAGAAAATAAGCTGTGCTGAATGGAATGGATATTCCTGTCTTTGTGTCTTTTTGTAACTTAAGGTTTTGCCTAGAGGGATTCTCTATGTTTTGAATCTAATTACCCTGTAAGGTATTTACCATCCTGATTTCATAGAGGTGATTCTTTTTACTTTTACTTGTATTAAAATTCTCCTTGTAAGAAACTAAATGCTTATTCATTGTTCTTAAGATCCAAGGGTTTGGGTCTGTGTTCACCTATGCAAATTGGTGAGGATTTTTATCAAACCTTCCCCAGGAAAGGGGGTGTAACGTTTGGGACGATTTTTTGGGGGGAAAGATGTTTCCAAACGGACTCTTTCCAAATTATCTCTCTGTTAAATGTTCGGTGGTGACAGCGATAAGTCCAAGGGCAAAAGGTAAAATAGTTTGTACCTTGGGGAAGTTTTGACCTAAGCTGGTAAAAGTAAGCTTAGGAATTTTTCATGCAGGTCCCCACATCTGTAGTTCAGAGTGGGGAAGGAACCTTGACAGGTGAGGTCAATTTTTGTGATGTTCATTATGAATGTGTAAAAGTGTGAAAGTCAAAATGTGTTTGTAAGGGCCAGAGAGCTCCCGCTGTTAACATATTCCAGGCGAAAAATAAAATCAATGAACTGTGCATTGAAAATTGCGTGGTGTTTAGGGGAGAAACTTATTCTCCTTTTACAAAGACACACGCTGTTTAAAATTAAGAAAAGACGTCATTCTGTATTCAGGCTGGGATTTGCAGAGCTGCCAACGGATCTGGGCAGCCAGTTCCCATCAATTTTAAAGTATCCGCATCTCTTGGGCACCTTTGAAGATCTCAGCTGGAGCCTTTCTAAAAAAAAATGAGAAAAATACAGAGATAGACAGACAAATAGTTATATATTGCAGAGCTGGGAAGGACAGATAGGTAGAAAGGGTACGTGGGGATAGGTAGATAGACAGAGAGGGGGATGTATGGGGATGGATAGATAGATCACATTTATTGGAAAACTCTTAGATATCCTCAGCTGACAGACACAGAGACAAACAGTGTCACCCAAAGACAAGGACAGCTAACCTGGGTACAAAGTGAATCTGTCACACTGGACTGTATTTTCTCGACTGAAGATACAGGTTATGACATATATTGGTATAAACTGGACAGCAGGGGGCAGACAAAGTACCTCTTCTGAAGGTCTGCTGGAAACGAGCACAATGGGGCTGGGAATTGGTTCTCACTGGACTTCAGACGAGCGGGAACATACGTCGGTCTGAAAATTGCTGAGTTAGAACCAAGCAATTCGGTGATATTTTTCTGTGCTATAGCTGAGAGGGCCTTAGGTTACCACTGCGGGTGGGTTAATAGAGGGGCCTTTACAAAATCCAGTGATCAGTTTTCTCTTGACTCTGAGACAAAAATGGCACAAAAAGAAATCAGTGTAAAAAGATACAACAAGCCACAAGCAGGGTTTGAATCAAACGGTGTAGGTGTGACTGAAACCGCACTGTCCCAAACTGTGTGGAAATGTTACCCTCTTCCAGGAACCGTCCCCCCACCTCCCCCAAAATACCCAGAACCTCATGAGCCAGATGTATTGACAGATGTACCTGTCACACCACAATTCCGATGAATAGCTCCGCCTGCTTTTTCGGGGACAGACTCCAGCGAGTAGGAATCAGGCTATGCTCCACTAGTGTAAACTGGCCAAAGTGTATATCACCTGGTGTACATCAGGGTCTCCACATTGGATTCAATGGGCCAGACCCCAGGTGGAGTAAATCACCCTAGCTCCATTGGAGTCAATGGGACAGATCCCCAGGTCGTGAGTCAATGGGCGTAATTTTGCTTCACTCTGGAGAAATAACCCAGGGCAGAATTTTTTTTCTGGGCTGTCAGCAGGGAGGGTCTTTGAATAGCCTTTGAAACCCTCTCAGCCTTGTGTTTCTTGCTGAACTATTGGCTCCTAAGATGGAAAAGAACGAAGTTGCTTCTACTGAGCTGCTAAAGAGACCAACCAGAACAAGGATGCCATCTGACAGGAACAAGCCAAAGCTATAGTGGGTAGAGTAAACACTACTGGAGGGTATTAGCTGTTACATGGTATGGGAAACAGGCTTCAACTGGGGTCTATAGGAGAGGACTAAACGGTCTTGCCACAGATTTAATGTCTCTGATTTGCTTCTGTGAGAGAAACTTCACCATAAGATTCTATTCTGTCCAGGTACCTGTATTGCACCCATCATTGTGGTGGCTTGGGCCCCCTGGAGATCTGGAAACAATATATTTACGCATGAGTGCTTCAGACATTCTTCTTTGGACAGTAACAGCACTTCTATCTTTGAGTAAGTGTCCGCTAAAGGGGAAAAATGAACATTAAAGTTTTTGCTCCCTAATGGGTTTGAGCAGGGAGTGGAATTAGAAGCCAAGATCCCTGGGTTCTGCTCACAGCTCACGGAGGGGAGCAGGGGTCTAGTGGGTTAAAGGAGGGGGTCTGGCCTCCTGGTTTCTAGTCCCACTTCTGGGAGAGGAGGAGAGTCTAGGGGATGAGAGCAGTTAGACTGAGAATCAGGACTCCTGGGTCCTATGCCCAGCGCTGACTGGGGATCATGCTGCAGTGGGTAGAGCATGGATGATTAGGACTCAGGACTCCTGGGTTCTATTCCCAACTTCACTCCTGCCTTACTAGAAGCTGAGAAAACCCATCCGGCATTCTGTGCCTGCATCATTCTCTCTGTACAAAATACCTAAAAACAGTCTTTCCATTTCTGGGAGGCCTTGAGTCCTAAAAGGCCTCTGTTCTCCTCACACGAGAACGGCTGTAGATGTGCGACAGGTTTACATGCTTACTTAGAGTGAAACTTTCCTGCACCTCTTTCCTTCCCTGGTTTCAGCCAGGGACACAGCCATGTCATGCGAACACAAGGGCAGCTGGCAAAGTTGGGGGGACAGACTATCAACCTGGCGTGTACTTTCTCCACTGGATACAAGAATTACTACTTATTTTGGTACAGACAGCAACGATCAGGGTTGATGGATTTCCTCTTCCGAATAGATGAGAGTAACGCTGAAAAGAATGGAGCCGGGAGACGGTTTTCTGCACAATTCAGGAAATCCTCAAAATTCTTCAGTTTAACCATTAAAGAGCTAAAGCCGACGGACTTGGCGATGTATTTCTGTGCTCTCGTGGAAGAGACTGTGAGACATTTAATAGGAAGCCCTATAGAAAAACCCACCCACCCCCTTGGCTTTCTCACCATGAGAAACACAACTGCAGAGTAGAATCCCCTGGCCCAGACAGATGGTTAAACCAGATTGTGGGTCTGGTATGAATCACAGGGCCTGACAGCTATGAAGCCTTCTGGGCCTCATTCACCATTGAGTTACCCCAGATTAACCTCAGTTTACCCACAGTGGGTCTGCTCCTCAACTGAGGTGAATCACTGTGGGCCAGATGGAGTCAACTGGGCCAGATCCACCACAGGTATCAATCAGCTGTACTCCCAGTGGGGCTGGATTACCCTAGCTGGAGTAAACCAGCATGGGGCCAGTGGGATAGACACACAAAGGCACCACAAACAGAAGCACGCAGACACGCACGCACGCGCAAGCACAAAATAGAGAGAGATAGAAAGACACCCACACCCACAAAACCAGGACACGCAACACAGAGATTTTAAGTCTTTCACAATGTCTTTAATTCAGTTCTCACCAAGTAGCAACAAGAAGGACAATAAAAAGGAAAATGAATAAGAAAAAATGACAGAAAGTCAGAAACCGATCTTCCAGGAAGTGCAGTGGAAGGAATTTGTCCCACGGATTCTCATCTGCGCTTCAATTGCCGACTAATCTGAACCCAGCACGTTTCCTGTGTCTGTTGCGCATTTCCCGAACCCCGCCCTCTTCTGCTCAGCTGGTCCCGCAGTAACAGCTCCCAGCCCTTGTTCCGAGAAGTTGCCTTTAAGATTTTTCGCAGAGACCTCTCAGCTTGTCCGGCTGCCGCTGTCTTAGGCACCACGGAGACACCTTTCATTCTCAGTCTTTGGGTCTTTAATCAACTAGGTACCTGGGCTTTGGGTTTTTGGAAGACGCGTCATGGAATTCGGCTCCCAACTCCCGTTCTACCCAGAATCTGCACCCTGATCCTAACCCTGACCCAGATCCGAACGCCCCGGCTATCCTTAACCTTAATTTTTGCGCTAACCTTAATTTGTTCGAAATTAGGCAGATAACCCCCCAGGTCTCTTTTAAAATTCCCAGCCTAGACCTGCGAATGCACCTGGCTGTCCTTGCATGTGAGTGTCTTGTTACAGGTGCGGTGCTGGGGCTGGGTGACTCGATCCGGTCCCATGAACAAGAGGTGTCCGAGTCAGAAGGAGAGACCATGGCCCTCATGAAACCAGCTAAACTGCTGGTGTCTATCTCTACTGGTACCGTCAGTATCCGAACCGAGCCCCGCAGTACATCCTCCTGAGAGGAACGAAGGAAGTCAGCTCTGCCAGTGATACCGCAGGTTTCGCCCAGGGGAGGTTTTCTTCGCAGGCTAATGACAGCTCCACGGTTCTGAACATCGCAGCCCTGGAGCTGGCAGACACGGCGGTGTATCTCTGCGCCCTACGTCTGGCACAGTGACAGAGCCACATAGGAGAGCTGCACAAAAACCCTCCCAGCCCTGCTGCAGGGGATGGTACAGGCATTAAAACGGGCAGCAGCGCCTTGAGATTGCTGACGCTGCTTAAAAATACATCTCCCCTTACCAGTTAAATATTTATTTAAAGAGCTATTTTAAATATCGCCCTTGTATAAGATAATGGGCATGATCTTTAGTTAGAAAGCTATTCATACCGCTTTCCCTAGCTTAGGAGCTGACCTGTATCGGGGTGTGTGTGTGTGGGGGGGAACATTTATAGTAAAAATAAGGGTTAAATTTTGGGGTAAAATATAGGCAAAATGACTATATATAGACATTACTGTTGCAAATAAAATTGAGATAAAATGGGAATTAACATGTCCTTTAAAACCGAGAATAGGCTGTTTAATTGCTTATGTAGGGTGAAATGGGGGTAAAATAGGCGAGTTAAAATAAGGGGAAATTTGTTGGAAATACCCGGCTTTGAGTGGTGGGGTAAAGCTGCAGTTACCAACTCCCCCAGAGTCAAATCAATACTCCTGTTGTCGAGACATTTACATTTTAGGTAGATTTGTTTGGAAACTAATTGCAAGACCCTTTCCCCAGGAATATATGTTGAGAGCCAAGAAGTGTAACATGACAAAGCATCGCCCCCCTGCTGGTGAAAAGTATAAACTCAGCTTGTCATTTGAAATCCTTTTAGAGTAGATTTTCGGTTTAACTCAGGCTGACGGCAAAGGCAGCAGAGGGAAAGACGAACATAATTTAAAAATAATTCTTTCAAGAGTTCTGGCCGGGCGTTTCAAAGGAGGCTAACGGAGTTGGGCGCCTCATCTCATTACATTTTTCTGGGGATAACCCCGGATATTTCTGTTGGTAAACATATTCATGACCAATCCCTATGATACCTGAGTGAACCAAGAAATAGGAACAGTCCCTATGTGAACTGGGGAAAAACCCTCTCATTTTCATAGCTAGGGAAACTGAGGCACAGAGGATTCCTCATCGTCACACAGAGTCTGTGGCAGAGCAGGTCTCTGCGTCCCAGAGGAAGTCACAAGCCCGTCCCCCTCCCCTTAAGCACACTGATAGGTCAGCTGCAGCTGACTTGAACCCACAAGATCTGCGATGAGCTCCCCAAACTCCTCCCTCTTTCTCTCCCTCGGTTTCTAATAAATTTTCCACAGCTGTGTAGCTGCCCTCACAGACGTGACGTTTGTATTCCTCTCAGGCAGCGGCAATAGCTGGGCGTTTGAAACTGGGTCGGTACAGACAGAAGTTACTATGGAGACGTGTTTTATTCTCAGCATTTGGATATTCAGCCTCCTAGGTAACTGGGCTGGGATTTCAACCTAAGGGAACCCTCCATAACCTAACCCCATACTTAACCCTTACCCTAGACTGTAACCAAAACGCGACTGCTACAATTTAACAGTTCACTCACACTATAACCCTAAACCCAAACAAATCCTCATTCATACCCTCACCTTAAACCTAACCTTAAACCCTAACCCTTCTCCTGCTCATAACATTAATTCCTATGGAGTTAGGGGCCTAAATTCCTTAGTCGCTTTTGAAATTCCCTTAAACTGCAGTGCAGGTGGAATCATTTCCACGGCTCAACTGCAGGTGAAATGACCTCGAATGTGTTCGTCTTCTTGCAGGTGCTGCGCTGGGCGACTCTGTCCAGTCCAAGGAACCCGAAGTGTCTGGATCAGCTGGGGGTTCTGTGACACTCAGCTGTTCTTACACCACCGGCGGTAGCTATGTCTCTCTCTACTGGTACCGTCAGTATCCGAACCAGGCCCCGCAGTACATTCTCTGGAGAGGAGCGAAGTCAGCCAGCCATCTCAATGATACCGCAGATTTTGCCAAGGAGAGGTTTTCTTCCCAGGCTGATCACAACTCCACAGTTCTGAATATCAGAGCCCTGGAGCTGGCGGACAGCGCGGTGTATTACTGCGCCCTGCAGAGAGCACAGTGACACAGCCACGTAGCAGAGCCGAACAAAAACCCTCCCTTCCCAGCTGCAGATAATGCTGTGCACATTGAGGTTGGAAGCGGAGCCCCTCCGGAGTTCCGCTGCACTGTTAAAAACACATATTCTGGCTCGGATGTGGTGCTGTCAGATTAATCCTTCCTAAGATCTCCAAAGCGCCAAATTCTTATTCAAACAGCTGCATTAAAACAGTGTCTTCCGTATGAGGAGAGATGAATAAGACCGGGACTTTTCAGCTTGGAAAAGAGAAGACTAAGGGGGATATGATAGAGGTCTACACAATCATAGATACAGACTAACCCTGGCTACTCCTCTGATACTTGGTTCCCTGCTCTATAGATCTCCACTTTAGCTGAGGCTGAGAGCAATGGCAGCAGATGAAAGACGCAAATAATTTGCAATAATTCTTTCAGGAGTTCTGGCCGGGCGTTTCAAAGGAGGGTAACGGAGTTGGGCTCCTCATCCCATTACATTTTTTATGATAGCCTCAGACATTGATTGCTGATAAAGATGCTCATGCCCCAACCCAAAGATACATGGGTGCCTCGAGAAATCTCAGGAGTCCCTATAGGATTAACACTATGCCTTCCACGTGTATGGGGGAAAGGACCGTGAACGCAGCTGCATGGACTGCTGAAAAAGTATGAAGGTTTATTATCATCTGAAATCCTTCTAGCTACTCTTCCTTTTAATGTCAAGCGAGGGAGACAACAACGGTTGTAGAAGAACAGGCCAAACAAAGAGAAATGATTATTTCAAGAATTTAGTCTGAACCATTGAAAGGAGACTTGAGCTGCTCTCACCGCTCCTTGGACAATTTCAGCTTTCAGTTAATTAAAAACAACCTCTTCAGCTATGTAACCCCTTTCCCAGTCACTACTGAGAGCCCCAACCTATTTATCCTCCTATTCCCCCTGGCAGAGGAGAAATGTTATTTCACATATAAGAAAATTGAGGCACAGAACCATTTCCTGGCTTGTCCCAGAGCAAACTGGAAGTCGGTGGTAAAGAGTTAAGAAGCGAACCCTCGTATCTTCAGTCCCAGAGCAGAAACCGACTTATTACAAACCCAGTTTTCTTCCCTGCACCACGCGCGATTTCAGCTGCACACTCACCCGAACACAGCTTGTTTCCTGTGTCTGTTAAGAGGCCCCCAAACTCCTCCCTCTCCCGCTCGGCGGGTTTCTGAGTAACCTTCCCCAGGCGCAGCGCAATGGAGGTTAGGCGCGCCCTGAAGCGCAAAGCAGCTGCCCTCAGGACGTCACCACGTTTCAGCAGACTTCTTTGAGGAGGGGGACGATTGTGTTGGTTTGGTGTGACTCCTTCCATAGAACCCGCAAACAGAAATCCTAAACCATAGATTATAAAGCCAGAAGGGACCACACTGATCACCTACATCCGCCTCTCTCTTCTCTGCCTGATGGAGTGCTTCAGTTCCCTGCCTAGACCGTGTTACCCCCGCAAGCCAGACAGCCCAAGAGGCCAGCCTCCTGCACCTTGCTTTCTCTCCAGAGGTGACGAGCAGCGTAATTCCCACAGTCACAAGTTACCAGGCAGCTGGTTCTAAAACAGCAGATGCATTTCTAGGGTGAAAGCATTACAGGAAAAAAACAACACAAAACATTAGAACAAACAACCCACCCACATGCTAAAAGGCTTCTCACGAGCAGCCCCTGATTCCAGCCTAAATGTCCGTCCTTCTAAACCCACAACCGCTGGGTTTTTCCGGATGGGTCATAACTGCCACAGTTCCAGAACAAATAATTTAGTCTTTCCTTTATATAGCTTGGGCCTTTAATCTTACCCGCATGTAATGAGAACATAAGAACGGCCAGACTGGGTCAGAACAAAGGTGCTTTTAGCCCAGTGTCCTGTCTGCCAACAGTGGCCAATGCCTGGTGCCCCAGAGGGAATGAACAGAACAGGGAATCAGCAAGTGACCCACCCCCTGTCGCCTCATTCCCAGCTTCTGGCCAATAGCGGCTCGGGACACCATCCCTGCCCAGCCTGGCTCATAGCTCATCAGACACAGGCCGACTCCTCAGGCCAGAGCTTCAAGAGGCTGGGTGTCTGCTGGGGAATTTGCATTCACCTCCCCCTAGATGTTTCCCAGGCAAACACTCGACATTTTTTGTTCCCAAAGTCTCTTTTGGTCTGGCATTTTGTTCCATAGAGACCTTTGAACACTCGGTTCCCACATCACATCTCTCCCCTAGAGAGGTTACATACAACCCTCGTCCACAATAATTCGTAAAATTTGCATTTAATACATTGGACCCCCGAAGATATTAAACTGAATTCAGTAATATTTTTCAAGGGCATTGAAAGAATTCACTATATCTGTCACAACACAGGCCATGGTACTTCCATGAATTAATTCCTGTCTGTTTAACAACGCATCTTTTGGGTGCGGAGGGGGGGGAATCCAACCTTGATTGAAAAGTTGCAACACTTTGTAAATTGTTCCACTGGCTAATTGCCCTCAATGTTGAAAAATATAACTAAGGCAAGCGTCTGTCTCTCCGCCATCTAGTGGTGAGAAGTATAAATACGCATTGTAATGTGAAATCCTTCCATACACTCTTATTTTCAGTTTTAAATCGGAAGTCAACAAAAGCAATTTAAAACAATTCTTCCAAGAATTTTGGCTGGGAATCTCAAAGGAGGCTAAGGGAGTTAGGCACGAAAATCCCATTAAATTTCTCCTTTGAGAGCCCCAGACTTCATTCCTATTACAGCTATGTGTGCGAATGTGACCCCCAATTACAATAGGATCGGAGTGACTCGAGATATTTATACTCACAATGCCAAAATGAGCTAGAGAAATATGACGATCACCTTGCAGGGAAAATGAAGCACAGAGCTATTGAGAGACTTGTCTAAAGTCATGCAGAGACTGTGGCGTAGCTGGAAACCAGATCTCCAAGCAGGGTTCTAACCACAAACCCAACCTTCCCTCGCTAGCTTGCTGTCAGCTACAGACCAACCTGAACCCAGCGTGTTTCAAGTCCCGAACAACTCCCTCTTCCTTTGGGCTGGTTTCTGGTGAACCTTCTACAACTGTTTTAAGAGGCGTGAAGTTAATTTTCCTGTGAGCAGCAACAGCTGAGAACCTCAGATTCGGTCGCTAGAAGACAAACTATGGAGGCACGTTTCATTATCAGCATTTGGCTGTTTATCCACCTGGGTAAGGTGTCCAGGGCTCTTTAGAGCATCCTAAGGAAACCAGGCGCCCAAAGCTCACCCAACTCTAATTTTAGAGCTTTTCTTAACCCAAACGCTAACTCTAAACCTCTACGCTAACCCACAACTCTACCCCTCACCCTATCCTCAATTCACGTGGTGTCAGACGCCTAAACCCCTTAAACGCGTTTGAAGTGCCCGCCTAAAGTGCAACACCCGAAACTCTTTCCGTGGGCCAAGTGCAATGGAATTGATGCCATTAGGTTAATCCTTGTGTTGCAGGTGTGGTGCTGGGTGACTCGGTCCAGTCCAAGGACCCCCAAATGTCTGGAACAGAAGGAGACCATGTGGCCCTCAGTTGCTCCTACACTACCAGCTATCCCTATTCCCTGTCTCTCTACTGGTACCGCCAGTATCCCAACCGAGCCCCGCAGTACATTGAGCAGAGAGGAGGCAAGGGAAACACGTATGATCATACTGCAGATTTCGCCCAGGAGAGGTTTTCTTCCCAGGCTGATGACAGCTCCACCCTTCTGAACATCCCAGTCCTGGAGCCGACAGATACAGCGATGTCTTACTGCGCCCTGCAGAGGGCACAGTGACAGAGCCATATGGCAGAGCTGTACAAAAACCCTTCCAGCCTTATTGCAGTTGCGGTTAGGTACATTGAGGCTGGAAGCAGGGGCCCTTGGCAGATTTGCTATACTGTGATGAAATTCAGCATTTGGAGTAGTTTTGGTGGTGTCAAGGTGTATCTTCCGATTCCTCCCACAAGCAAATTCCTGTGCAGACATAAGAAGGGCTATACTGGGTCAGACCAATGGTCCTTCTAGCTCAGTATCCGACAGTGGCTAATGCCAGGTGCTCCAGAGTGAGTGAACAGAACAGGTAATCATCAAGTGATCCATCCCCTGTTGCCCATTTCCAGCTTCTGACAAACAGGCTCCAGGGACACCATCCTCGCCCATCCTCTGTCAGCCTTAGTTTTGCTAGGTAACATAAAAGAAAACGTGTATGTTAGCGTGGTTTGTTTCCTTGCACTACTTTTAAATAATAACCTAGATTAAAGGAATGCTGGTATGTATGTTGGGGGCAAACAGAGGTTTGATAATCTATGGCAAAAAATATTTTAACCAGGAGGAAACACACACGCACACACACAGAACTATAGAAAGAGACAAGCATTAAAATAATTGTTCTAAAAATACGGCGACGAAGTTCAAAGGAACCCAGGTGAATTAGGCACCTAACTCTTAACTTCTCTTTGAACATTCCAGACTTCCTTGCTAAAAAAATCTATTTTCTTGTATGGGCTTCTGAATGATATCTGAGCGCCTCAAATCATCCAACCTCACGATGGAGCCGTGAGGGAAAGATGGTCCTATTCCTGTCTTGTACAGGTAGGGAAAGGAAGCAGCAGAAAGATATCAACTGGCTTGCCCAAGGTCAGAGACGGGGCTTTGTAGCAGAGCTGGGAATCGAAGCCAGGGTTCCTCTATCCCAGCCAAGAGCTTTAGCCACCAGCTCACTCTTCTTACCGCAGTGTCATCCCTTTGTCAGCTGCAGACTGAGCACAACTCACCGCGTTTCCTGTGTCTGTTAAGAGTTTCCCCCCAAAACCCTCCCGCCTCCACTAGGCAGGTTTCTCATGAACCTCGCCCGCCACCCAGTCAGTTGTAGCTGCCTGAAGAGCCGTGAAGTTTAGATTCCTCTTAGCCGCGGTATCTGGAGCGTCCCACTTCGTCACAATAGGAAAAAAATCATGGAGACGTATTATATATTCAGCATTTGGCTATTTAATCACCTAGGTAAACAGGCTGGGGTTTCTGAGATAGTCGAAGGAAGTTAAAAGTCCGACTTACCCTTCAACCTTATCTGGAACCTGACTCTCCCCCTGACCCTGAAACCCTAAACCGAACCCGACATGGAACGGCAGTGCTAAATACCTGCCTTTACTCTAGCCCTAACCTTATTTTAAACGCCATCGGGCGCATAAACCCCTTAGGATTCTTCGAAATGGCCAGTCTTACACCGCAACGCACCTCTGCGGGTCAGATACACGTGAAATGATGCCCTTAAATGCCATTGTTTTGTTGCAGGTGCTGTGCTGGGGGACTCGGTCCAGTCCAGGGAACCCCACCTCTCTGGAAGAGAAGGAGACGCTGTGACCCTCACTTGTTCTTATGAGACCAGCTCTACCGGCTACGTCTATCTCTACTGGTACCGCCAGTTTCCCAACCAAGCCCCGCAGTACATTCTCTGGAGAGGAGTGAAGCAGGCCAGAGGTCGGAGTGATACCGCAGGTTTCGCCAAGAAGAGGTTTTCTTCCCAGGTTGATGACAGCTCCACAGTTCTGAACATCACAGCCCTGGAGCCGGCAGACACGGCGCTGTATCTCTGCGCCCTGAGTCTGGCACAGTGACAGAGTCACATAGGAGAGCCGTACAAAAACCCTCCCTTCCCCGCTGCACTAGATTTTCAGAGATTAATCCTGTTTGCAGATCTCCGAAGGGGACTCCTTCCACTCTGTACAACCGCATATTTTGGGATGACGAGGGGACCTCAATTTATTTGTTCTAGCTCCCTCTAAGAGTTAACTATTTAAAGAGCTACATTCAACTGTCACACTTGGAGAATGTAAAGGGCACGAGCTTAAATCATGAATCATCTTAGACATTTTCCTCCACAGTTCTCCAGCGGGCCTCTCCGTGTGTAGTGTGGGACCAAAAAGAAAAAAAGAAGAAGAAGAAGAAAAAAGAAAAACAAAGAAAAAAAAAAGAAGAAGAAGCTCATTTGTACTAAACTGCGGTGTGGAAATGTGCGGATAAAAATCCAGATAACAAATAAAATCGAAATCCTTATTTCTGGTAAAATTAGGGTGAAAATGAGTGAGTCAAATATGAAAAAAATACTGTTTAAAATCCCATTTGTGGAAAAATGTGGGTGAAATATTTTTAAAAATTAGGTGAAAATACGTATGTTGGCCAGTATCAGAGGGGTAGCCATGTTAGTCTGTATGCACAAAAACAACGAAAGTTTATGCCCAAATAATCGGTTAGTCTTTAAGGCGCTACCGGACTCCTCGCTGTTTTTCCATATGTTGGGCTGCGCGTGATGGGGGGAAGCTACAGCGCACCACGCCGCCAAAGGGACCTGAGTATTCAAAGGGAAGAAACACTCATACGATGGGCTGATTGGTTCGGTAACTGACATGCCTTTGTATTACTGTTTTTTAAAAAGCACAATTCCCACCGGTAACAGCGATGCTCCCTAGGAGTGGGGTGTGGCGAACTAATGGCAGAGCAGCGCCATCTGCTGGTGAATGGAACAAATACGTGTTGCGAGTCGAAACCCCTTTCACTGCTCTACAGAATTTGAATGTTCTCCCCTTGCAGCCGGAATGCCAGTAAAGGCTGTGGAAGGAACACACTAATAATTTTAAACAATTCCTCCCACGAATCTCTCCTGGGATTTTCATGAAAGCCGGGGAGAGTTAGGAGGCGTGTTAGGAGCCCGACTAAATCCCAGTCTATATTACTAGTCAATACTACAGGATCCCCATCACTTTAACATCTGAGTGACGGAAAAGGATTTATCCCCAGAATGCCCGTGGTCAGGTAGAGAAATATTATCACTCCTCTGTACAGAGGGGGAGCTAAGGCACAGAGAAACTCAGTCAATTACCCAGATTCGCTAAGCGAGTCTGTGGCAGAAATGGGAAACTGAGACCTCTGGTTTCCTAGAACTCAGCCTTCTTCACCACAACCCCATCCTTCTTCCCTCCCTCTCATCACCACTAACGTCAGCTGCAGACTAAGCTGAACCCGGTCTATTTCTTGTGTCTATTAAGAGTTCCCCACCCAAACTCCTCCCTCTTCCCCCAGCCTGGTTTCTCACCTGTGGTCTGAAGGGTTCATGTTTGGTTATTCCAGCTGGAAACAGTCAGAGCACACTCTGGCTGTTTTGTAGAGGCAATGCACACATTGCTTCTATCCAAGGACAAGGACTAGATATGAACCATGAAAAGTTGATTATAAGACGGTGACCGTGGGAAGCTTTCTTAGCCTGGGCTCAAGGCCTGAGAACCAGGATTGTAGTAGATAAAAGTTGGTAAATAAGAATATTAATCAACGTCATGCATTCCTTTGTTGAATCTTTTTGCGGTAGGAGTATGTAATGCATAGGGGGGAGAAATATAATAAAAGGAGAAGGTTGAAAGCTGGGGGGGGGGGGCAGCAGCCCATTTCAGCTGACCAGCCTGCTTGCTTGCATAAAGCTGTGTTCTGTCTCATCATTAAACCGCCACAGTGGTCCCCAGTTGTAACTGCAGATTCTTTTCGCAGCAACATCTGGGACGAGTCAAACCTGGCTGCTATAAAAGAAATCATGGAAAACTCTTTCATTTTCAGCATTTGGATGTTCAATCTCTTAGATAAACAGGTTGAGATGTTTAAAGGATCTGAAGAGATTTAGGCGACCAGCTCCCAATATATTGTAAACCTCACCCTAGCCCTGCTTAACACCCACCTCCCATCTCTAATCCTAACCCCAATAATTGGAGTTATCTTGACCCTAATCCTAAAATTAACCTTAATGCCAACTTAATTTCTTTTGGAGCAAGGCATCCAAATCTCCTCGACTTCTTTGCAATCCGCAGCCTTAAAGTGCAATGCACTTGGAGTCATTTACATGTGTACCAAGTACAGCTGAAGTGATGTCCTTGGATGTGATTGTCTTGTTGCAGGCGCAGTGCTGGGAGACTGGGTCCAGCCTAGGGAACTCTACGTGTCTCGAAGAGAAGGAAACTCCTCTGTGACTCTCAGTTGTTCTTACAATACCAGCGATACCCGTATCTATCTTTACTGGTACGGCCATTATCCCAACCAAGCCCTGCAGTACGTTCTCCGCAGAGGAGCGAGGGGATACACTTTGAGTAATACCGCAGATTTCGCCCAGGGGAGGTTTTCTTCCCAGGCCGATGACAGTTCCACAATTCTGAACATCACAGCCCTGGAGCTGGCAGACACAGCTGTGTATTCCTGCGCCCTGCAGCGGGCACAGTGACAGAGCCACACAGCAGAGCTGTACAAAAACCCTCCCTTCCCTTGCTGCAAAGAGACGTTAAGCGCACCGAGGCGAGAATCAGGGTCCTGCAGGGGACTTGAAAGCGCTGTTAAAAACATACTGAATGTTGGTTTCAAGGTACTCCCCCCAAACCTCAAATCCTTATTCAAACAGCTCCCTTAAATCATCCCCCGGCCTTGCACAATACACAGTGCATGGGCTTTGTCAGGCAGGAAACATCGTAGGAATATTTTCTTATTATAAACTGGGGCCCGCTTATGAGAAATCCTAATTGCGAAAACCTCCGTTTATTGACATATGTGGGATAACACTATGGCAGTAAAAAAATATCCTATTTGTGGTTGGGTAAAGCGTTGTTTAGCTACCGGTTTCCAATGGACCAGAGTCCAATCTGTATCCCAACATCAAATAAAATTATATTTGTGATTGAATATTAGAAAACTTGTATGAGTTTGAAAACATGAGTACAATCAGGGTCTCTTTGTATGTTGTGGAAAATCAATAGGCGAGCAGTGCTACCTACTGGCGGGAAATATGAATACATTTTGTCATTGGAAATCTTTCCATGACATTTAGATTCCTCTTCGCAGAAGCAGCAGGGGAGACTGTCAGACCGGGTCCCGTCTAGGGGAAGCCATCGAGACGTGTTTTCTTCTAACTCTTTGGGTATTTACTCATCTAGGTGATTACACGGGGGGTTTTCGAAGAGGTTTGAGAGCGTTTAAGGCTCCGAAATTCCATGGAACATTAACCCCAACTCTAACCCTAAACCGAATGGTATCCCTAAGCCAAACCCTCACATTGATCCTACGTATAACCCTCACCGTCACCCTGATTCAATTCCTGTTGAGCACCTAAATCTTTTAGAGTTCTTTGTGAGCTGCGTCCATGGGCCCAACTGAGAGGACGTCCTGGAATGTGATTGTCTTGTTCCAGGTGCTGTGCCGGGTGACTGGGTGGAGTCCAAAGAACCCCAAGTCTCTGGACTAGAAGGAGACTCTGTGACCTTCCGCTGTTCTTATCATAACAACTATACCGCTTCTGTCTATCTGAATTGGTGCCGTGTGTATCCGAATCAAGCACTGTAGTGCATTCTGGTGACAGGAGCGAAGCGAGCTCAAGGTTTCAGTGGTACTGTAGATTTCGCCCAGGAGAGGTTTTCTTCCCAGGCCGATGACAGCTCCACAGTTCTGAGCATCACAGCCCTGCAGCTGGCAGACACAGCGGTGCATTACTGCGCCCTGCAGAGAGCACAGTGACAGAGCCACACAGGAAACCTGCACAAAACCCTAACCCTTCCCTACAGCGCTGGAGGTTGCAGACATTGAAGCTGCCCAGCAGCGCTCCTGAGGAGAGTGATCACTAAAAACAGCGATTTTGGCGTGATTAAGTTGTTAAAGCAGCTCCATTAAAACGACATCCCTAGAGAAACACAGAATTGTAGGACTGGAAGGCCCTGTGTTATCTTCTAGACCATCCCTGACAGTTGTTTGCCTAACCTCCCTTAAAAACCTCCAATGAGGGAGATTCCACAACCTCCCCAGGCAAGTTATTCCAGTGCTTAATGACCCTGACAGGGACTTTTCCCTTAATGTTGAACCTAAATTGCAATCTTGCTGCAATTTAAGCCAGTTGCTTTCCTGTCCTATCCTCAGAGGATCATAGGAACGATTTTTCACCTTCCTCCTTACAGCAGCCTTTCTAGTACTTGAAAACTGTTATCATGTCTCCTCTCAGTCTTCTCTTCTCCTGACTAAACAAACCCAAATTTTTCAATCTTGCCTCATAGGTCATGTTTTCTAGACCTTTAATCATTTTTGTTGTTCTTCTCTGGACTTTCTTCAAATTGTCCACATGCTTCCTGAAATGTGGTGCCCAGAACTGGACACAATACTCCAGTTGAGGCCTTGCAGTAGAACAGAATAATTACTTCTGGTCTTGCTTACAACACTCCTGCTAATACATCCCAGAATTATGTTGGTTTTTGTTTTTTTTTTGTTTTTTGTTTTTTTGGGGTTTTTTTTGCAACAGTATTACACTGTTGACTCATAGCTTTAGTCTGTGATCCATTATGACCCGTTGGTCCCTTTCTGCAGTCCTCCTTTGTCAAGGCTGATTCCCAACTCTGGCACTTTGAGTGCAGAAGGTGGGGGCCTGCAAATACCTTAAAAATACTTGCTACTCCAGGCTTGTATTAAACTCCCAAGGTTACAGATCCCCTGGCTTTGGGTCTAATCGCTGCCACCACCCAAATGCAGAATCCCCTTGAGAGCCCAGGAAGGCACACTTGGAAATTCCTTCCTGTGGGGTACCCTCAAGCTCTTTCAAGAAGAGCCGATGGAAGAAAAGAGAAAAAGAAATCAGCTGTTGCCACCAGCTGAACCTGGAACCCTTTGTTCCTCTTAGTAGCTAACTGAATAACATGTGCACAGACCTCTATCATGTTCTTTAAAAAGATCATTTTTATTTAAAAAAAAGAAAGAAAACGTATGTGGAAAATCAGGGTGTTGCTAGATATCAGAAGAGATACTGAAGAGGATTAAACACCAGGAATGGCTTCCCTGGGGTCCAGCTTAAAGGTTACAAAAGAAAACAAAAGCACCTGTGTTTAGCACAGAGGAATCCACAAGCCCAAAATAAAGAGATGAACCTGATCATGCCTAACTAAACATTTCCTGTCCTACTTACATATCTGAAGTTCCAAATGAGTAATTCTAGGTATGAATGCTGAGGAATTTTCATACCGGCTCCAAGCTTCTTACAGCATAGCTGCTGGCTCTGGCTCTCCAGCGGAGAGAGCAAAAACAAACAGACCACAGAGGGGATTTTTTTTTCCAATATGAAAGTTTCTAGTCTGCCCATTGGCTTTTTTGGCCAGGTACCAACTCACTTCCTCTTACCTAAGTATTTCAGTGAGACTTCTTAACCCCTGAAAGGTACGGAAAGTAGAATACCACTACTAAGAAGGACTTTTATAGCTAACTGAGTGGCTAGGTGTCCATAAAAGGGTGCTCCTCCCACCCCTCATTTACCACATCCTTCCTGGACAGTCACTTCCCATTTTGTATGTGTGCAACTGGTTGTTCCTTCCTAAGTGGAGTACTTTGCAGTTGTCCTTATTGAATTTCACCCTATTTACTTCAGACCATTTCTCCAGTTTCCCCAGATCATTTTGAATTTGAATCTTATTCTCCAAAGCACTCGCAACCCCTCTGAGCTTGGTGTCATCCACAAACTTTATAAGTGTGATCTCTATGCCAGTGTTCTTCCTTGCAAGGCCCTCAAGCCAGTGGTGGCTACCGTCTACCCTAAGTGTGGCTCCCTAAGTTCCCTGTAGGAGAGAGGGTCCCTCCCCCAGAACTCCCTGCTGCCTGCTAGCGGGGGAAGAGAGAGACCCTTTCCCTGGAGCTGGAGACCCTTTCCCTGGAGAGACCCTCTCCCATGGAAGGAGAGATCCATGCAGCTGGCAGGGAGAGGGCTGGGGGGAGTCCTCCAGCCCCAGCCCCAGGGCAGACTGCCTGCACCCCAAACTCCTCATCCCTTGCCTCATCCTGCAGTCCTCACCCCCCCGCATCCCAAACACTGGCTCTCAGATTGAAGTTATTTTTGCCAAAGTGCCCGCCACTTCAAAAATAATGAAGAGCACTGACCTGTGTCATTATCTAAATCATTGATGAAGACATTGAAAAGAACAGGACCCAGAACTGATCCGTCAGGGACCCCACTGGTTAGGCCCTTCCAGCATGACTGTGAATGACTGATAACTACTCTCTGGGAACGGTTTTCCAACCAGTTACGCACCCACCTTATAGTAGCTCCATCTATGCTCCATTGCTTTCCTTTGTTAACAAGAAGGTCTTGCAAGACAGTAGCCAAAGCCTTACTAAAGTCAAGATATACCACGTCTACCACTTCCCCGCATCCACAATACTTGTACTCCCATTAAAGAAAGCTGTTAGGCTATACAAGTAATCATTTTAAATCAGCTTCCAAAGGCCATATAGGGATTTGATGAGTTAAAAGAAACAAACAAACAAATTTGTACTAAAAAGGGACTAAAATGTTATATCAACTTATACAGATTAAAATATTATAAATTATCAATTTATGGAAATGTGTGGACACACTTGTTAATATTAAGAAAAAATGCCATTGTGTATTAGGGCTGGGATTTACAGAGCTGCCTATTGGATTTGGACAGCCAGATCCCATTAATTTTACGACATCTGCTGCTCGTGGGCAGCTTTGAAAATCTCCACTTGAGGCTTTCTGAAAATGAATGAGAAAAAATACAGACCCATAGAGAGAGAAATAATTATATATTGCAGAACAGGGAGGGATAGCTAGCTAGCTAGCTAGCTAGATAGATAGGGTGTGTGGGCATAGATCACATCTATTGGAAAACCCTTTGAGATCCTCAGTGGACAGCAGACACAGCGGTGCTAATTTTTATAGTTAATTTGCATCTACTCTTTTTGCAGGACTAAGTACAGAGGTGAACAGTGTCACCCAAAGACAAGGACAGCTGAGCGGGGTACAAAGTGACTCTGTCACACTGGACTGTACTTTCTCGACTGAAGATGCAGGTTATGACACATACTGGTACAAACAGGACAGCAGCGGCCAGACGAAGTACCTCTTCAGAAGCTCTGCCGGAAGCGAGCACAACGGGGCTGGGAGCCGGTTCTCACTGGACTTCAGGAATCCCGAAAAATACGTGGTCTGAGAATTGCAGAGTTAGAACTGACCGATTCGGCTATGGTTTTCTGTGCCATAGCTGAGAGGGCCTTAAGTTACCACTGAAGGTGGGTTAATAGAGGGGCCTTTACAAAATCCAATGATCAGTTTTCTCTTGACTCGGAGACAAAACTGGCGCAGGTAGAAATCAGCTTAAAGAGACACAACAAGCCACAAGCAGGGTTTGAATCAAACGGTGCAGGGTGTGACGGAAACCGCACGGGCACTAACTGTGTGGAAATGTTACCCTTTTCCAGGAACCGTCCCCCCACCTCCCCCAAAATACCCAGAACCTCATGAGCCAGATGTCAGTACCTGTCACACCACAATTCCCATGAATAGCTCCGTCTGCTTTTGGGGCCAGACCCCAGCAGGTAGGAATCAGACCTTGCTCCAGTAGCGTAAACGGGCCAAAGTCTCAGCTGGTGTAAATGAAGGTTGCGCCATTGGATTCAATGGGCCAGACCCCAACTGGCACAAATCAGCTGTCTTTCCATTGGCGTCAATGGCCCAGATCCCCAGGTCGTGAGTCAACGGGGTTAAATTTGCTTCACGCTGGAGAAAGAACCCTGAGTACAATTTTTCTCTGGGCTGTGAGCAGGGAGGGCCCTGTCCAGATCTGTGGCAATGGGATCCATGTGCTGTCCCGTGTGTGTGTGTGTGTTTTAGCCTTAGAAAAAAGTAAAAAGCCGCTCGACCTTGTGATTCTTGCTGAGCTCTTGTCTCCGAAGATGAGACAGAGCTAAGTTGCTCCTACCGAGCTGCTAAAGAGATCTGGAGGTTAGAAAAGTACCACGTGACAGGAACCAGCCAAAGCCACAGCGGGTGGGGTAAACGCTACCGGAGGGTATTAGCTGTTTCATGGTGAGGGAAACAGGCTTCAAGGGGGGTCTATAGGAGAGGACTAAATGGTCTTGCCACAGATTTAGTTTCTCTGGTTTGAGTCTGTGAGAGAAACTTCACCATAAGAGAGTACTCTATCCAGGTTCCTCTATCGCACCCATCATTGTGGTGGCTGGAGCCCCTGAAGATCTGGGAACAATACATTTAACCATGAGCGCTCCAGAAATCCTGCTTTGGATAGCAACAGCGTTCCTCTCTTGGAGTAAGTGTCCGCTAAAAGGGGAAACGAACGTTAGACCTTCTGTAACCTATTGGGTTTGAGCAGGGGGTGGAATTAGAAGCCAGGATTCCTAGGTTCTGTTCATAGCCCAGGGAGGAGAGCAGGGGTCTAGCGCAGAGGTGGGCAAACTACGGCCCGCGGGACCATGCTGCCGGGCCCTTGAGCTCCCGGCTGGGAGGCTAGCCCCCGGCCCCTCCCCCGAGGTCCTAAAAGGCCTCCGTTCTTCTCACACGAGAGTGCCTGTCGATGTGCAATAGTTTTACATGCTTAATTAGGGTGAACTTTTTCTCTTTCCTTCCCTGCAGGTTTCAGCCAGGGACAAGGCAGTGTCACCCAAACACAAGGGCAGCTGGAAAAGTTGGGGGGGGTCAGACTGTCACCCTGGAGTGTACTTTCTCCACTGCAAACCAGTATTACTACTTATTTTGGTACAGACAGCAACGATCAGGGAGAATGGATTTCCTCTTCCGAATAGATCAGAGTAACGATGAAAAGAATGGAGCCGGGAGAAGATTTTCTGCAAAATTCAGGAAAGCCTCAAAATTCTTCAGTTTAACCATTAAAGAGCTAGAGCCGACGGACACGGCGATGTATTTCTGTGCTCTCGTGGAAGACACTGTGAGGCGTTTAATAGGGAGACCTGTTCAAAAACCCACCCCCTTGGCTTTCTTATCATGAGAAACACAACTGTAGAGTAGTATCCCCAGGCCACAGACAGATGGTTAAACCAGGTGATGGGGCTGGTATAAACCACACGACCTGACACCTATGAAGACTTATGGGCCTCATTCACCATTTTAATACCTCAGATAATGTCAGTTTACCCACAGTGGGTCTGCTCCCAGCTGCGGTGAATCACTGTGGGTCAAATGGAGTCAACTGGGCCAGGTCCACCACAGGTATCAATCAGCTGTAGTTCCATTCCCCAGCATGGGGCCAGTGGGATAGATACACAAAGGCACAACACACAGAAGCACGCAGACACACACACACGTGCAAACACAAACATAGAGACAGAAAGACACCCACACCCACAAAACCAGCACACACAACACAGAGCTTTTAAGTCTTCCACTATGTCTTTAATTCAGTTCTCACCAAATAGCAACAAGAAGGACAATAAAAACGAAAATGAATAAGAAAAAAAGACAGAAAGTCAGAAACCGATCTTCCAGGAAGTTCAGTGGGAGGAATTTGTCCCAGGAGTTCTCACTAGCGCTTCAGTTGCACGTTTCCTGTGTCTGTTACGCATTTCCCGAAGCCCTCCCTCTTCTGCTCGGCTGGTCTCGCATTAACCTCTCCGAGTCCTTGTTCCGAGAAGTTGCCTTTAAGATTCTTCACAGAGACCTCTCAGCTTGTCCGGCTGCCGCTGTCTGAGGCACCATGGAGACACCTTTCATTCTCAGCCTTTGCGTCTTTAACCAAGTAGGTAACCGGGTGCTGTTTTTTGGAAGAAGTTTCATGGAATCAGGATCCCAACTCCCGTTCTACCCAGAACCCGAACCCTGATCCTAACCCTGACCCAGATCCGAACGCCCCGGCTATCCTTAACCTTAATTTTTACGCTAACCTTAATTTGTTTGAAATTAGGTGGATAAACCCCTCGGGCTTTTTTAAATGTCACAGCCTAGACCTGCCAATGCACCTGGCTGTCCTTGAATGTGAGTGTTTTGTTGCAGATGCGGTGCTGGGTGACTCGGTCCGGTCCAATGAACCCTTGGTGTCCAGGTCAGAAGGAGACACCCTGACCCTCAGCTGTTCTTAGGATACTAGCTACACTGCTGGTGTCTGTCTCTACTGGTACCGTCAGTATCGGAACCGAGCCCCGCAGTACTTCCTCCTGAGAGGAGCAAAAGGGAAGAGTAGCTGCGATACCGCAGGTTTCCCCCAGGAGAGGTTTTCTTCCCAGGTTGATGACAGCTCCACAGTTCTGAGCAGCGCAGCCCTGGAGCTGGCAGACACGGCGGTGTATCTCTGCGCCCTGAGTCTGGCACAGTGACAGAGCCACCCAGCAGAGCTGTACAAACCCTGCCCCCTCCGCCCAGCCCTGCTACAGGGGAAGGTACAGACATTAAAAGGGGCAGCAGCGGCTTGAAACAGGCGGAGTCCTGGCACTGCTTAACGATACAACTCCCCTTGACAGTTACCGGTTTATTTAAAGAGCTAATTTAAACATCACCCTTGGCTATGGGCATGATCTTTAATTAGGAAACTATTAATGCCGCTTTTCTTAGCTTACGAGACTACCTGTATCGGTGTAGTGTGGAGGAAAACTCATTTGCAGTAAAATAAGTGTTAAAGTTGAGTACAAATGTAGGCGAAGTGAACTATTGTTGAAAATACAAATTGAGATTAAATGCGAATGAAAAAAATCCCTTTTCACATGGATAATATACTGGTAAATTGCTCATTTATGGTGAAATGGGGGTAAAATACGCGAGTTAAAATACGGGGGAAATAGTTAGAAATACCCGGTTTTGAGTAGTGGGGTAAAGCTGCAGGTAGCAACTCTCCCAGAGTCACATCAATACTCCTGTTGTCGAGACATTTGCATTTTGGGTTGATTTGTTCGGAAACTATTTAATTGCAAGACACTTTCCCCAAGAATATGTGCTGAGAGCCGAGCAGGCTAACGTGACAAAGCATCGCCATCAGCGGCTGGGAAATATAAGCTCAGGTTGTCATTGGAAACCCTTCCACGCTCTATAGATTTTCCCTTTAACTCGGGCTGTCGGCAAAGGCAGCAGAGGAAAGACGAAAATAATTTAAAACAATTCTTTCAAGAGTTCTGGCCGGGCGTTTCAAAGGAGGTCAACAGAGTTGGGCACTTCATCCCGTTACATTTTTCTTGTGATAACCCCGGACATTATTGCTGGTAATAATGTTCATGCCCCGTCCCAATGATACCCTGGTGCTTCAAGAAATATGAACAATCCCTATATGAGTTAGAAGAAGCCCCTCTCTTTTATGCAGCTGGGGAAACTGAGGCATATAGGATTTCCCATCGTCACACACAGAGTCTGTGGCACAGCAGGTCTCTGAGTCCCAGAGCAGACCCTTGTCCACAAACTCATCCCTCTCCCCTTAACAACACTAAAACATCAGCTGCAGGCTGACCTGAACCCGCTGCGTTTCCTGGAGCTCCTCCCTCTTCCTCTCCGCTGGTTTCTAATGAATTTCCCAGAGTTGTAGCTGCCCTTAGAGACGTGAAATTTATACACCTCTAAGGCAGTAGCAGTATCTGAACATTTGAAATTTGATCGCTAGAGAAGATACTATGGAGGCGTGTTGTATTCTCAGCATTTGGATATTCAATCTCCTAGGTAACTGGGCTGGGATTTCAAATAAGCCTAAGGGAACTAGACACTCCATTCCCATTGCAGCATAAACCTAACCCGAAAATTCACCCTTACTCTTTACTGTAACCAAAACTCGAATGATACAACCTGACCCTCACCATAACCCTAAACCCTTATTCACATCCTCTCCTTAATCCTAACGTTAAACCCCCAACCCTTCTCCTGCTCATGGCGTTAATGCCTATGGAGTTAGGCGCCTAAATCTCTTAGACTTCTTTGAAATTCCCTGAAACTGCAATGCAGGTGGAATCATTTCCACGGCTCAACTGCAGGTTGAATGTTGCCCTTGAATGTGTTTGTCTTGTTGCAGGTGATGCGCTGGGAGACTCGGCTCAAGCCAAGGAATCCGAAGTGTCTGGATCAGCTGGCGAATCTGTGACATTCAGCGGTTCTTACACTTCCAGCGATACCTATGTCTATCTCTATTGGTACCGACAGTATCCGAACCAAGCCCCGCAGTCCATTCTCTATAGAGGTCCGAAGTCCCACAGTGGCCACAGCCAAACCGCTGAACATCACAGCCCTGGAGCCGGCGGACAGAGCCCTGTATTACTGCGCCCTGCACTGGGCACAGTGACACAGCCGCAAAGGGGAGCCGTACAAAAACCCTCCCTTCCCAGCGGCAGGTGATGTTAGGCACATCATAGGCATTTCTTTTCAGGAATGCGCAGGATTAAAACCATGCCTTCCAGGGATATGGTGAAAAGGGCTGTGAACGCAGCTGCACGTACTCTGTAGAGTATGAAAACTTGTTGTCATTTGGAATCCCTGTACTTTCTCTTCCTTTAATGTCAAGCGAGGGGGGACAACAATGGCTGTAGAAGAACAGGCCAACAAAGGGAAATCATTTCTAGAATGTTGTCCGAAACATTCAGAGGAGACTAAGAGAGAGTGAGATGTCTAGCTCTCCTTGCTCCTTGGAAAAATCTCAGATTTCATTCAACTGAAAAAAAAAATCGATGTCGTTATATGACCCCTCCCCAGTAACTACTGAGCACAGCAAAATATTTATCCTCATAATCCCCCTGGGAGGTGAAAAATATTACAATCTCCATTTTACATGTGGGGAAACCGAGGCACAGAACCGTTAACTGGCTTGTTCCAGGGCAAACAGGGAGTCGGTGGCAGAGGTGGGAACCGAAGCCAGGTGTGCCCAGTCCCATACCAGAAACTGACTCACATCCATCTTCCCTGAACCACCCTCCGATTTCAACTGCAGACTAACCTAAACACGGCTTGTTTCCTGTGTCTGTTACTAGCCCGGAAACTTCTTCCTCTTCCACTGGGCATGTTTCTGATTAACCGTCCCCAGTCGAAGCTGCCTTTAGGTGACATAGAATCATAGAATAACAGGGTTGGATGAGACCTCAGGAGGTCATCTAGTTCAACCCCCTGCTCAAAGCAGAACCAATCCCCAATTTTTGCCCCAGATCCCAAATGGCCCCCTCAAGGATTGAACTCACAACCCTGGTTATGAAGGTTAGATTCATTCTGTCGCAAGAGCAATATCTGGGAGGTAGAAATTCGGTGGCTGTACAGAAGGAGACACCATGGAGACGTGGGTTATTCTCGGGTTTTGGATAGTGAATCTCCTAGGTAACTGGTCTCGAATTTTCAGAGGATTCTATGGGAATTGGGCTTGTCTACACTTACATTTTATAGCGCTCCAGCTCACCCCCCTGAGCGCAGCAAGTCTGAGGCGTTAAAGCGCTCTTGTGGGCAGGCTCCGAAGGCTGCTCCCAGGGCTCTGAGCTAATCCCCTGGTGGAGGTGGATTACCAGGAGTGCCGCGGGAGCGCTGTGAAGTTTCCAGTGTAGCCATAACACTTCTTTGCCTAGTTTAGGAGAGGACCTGAATCGGTGTACAGTGTGTGTGTGTGTGCGGGACGAATAATTTGTAGTAAAATAAGGGTTAAAATGTTGGGTAAAAATAGAGACAAAAATAGAACTACTGTTTGAAATACAAATGAAGACAAAATGTGAATTGAAAATTTCATTGACAAACGGACAATAGACTGTTAAAATACTCTGTACTTTAGGAGTATACTCTCCGTTTGGTGAAATGGGGGAAATAGTTAGAAATACCCATTTGTGAGTGATGTGGGTCCAGCTGCAGCTAGTTACCAACTGGCCAGGGGTCACATCAACACTCCTGTTGTAGAGACATTTGCATTTTTAGGAAGATTTGTTTGGAAACTCTTTAATTGCAAGACACTTTCCGCAAGAACATCTGTGGAGACTGGCGAACTCTGAAATCATGTGGAATGTGGTAAAACCGTGAGAAAGCAGCGCCCTCTGCTGGTTGAAAAGATAAACACAGCTTGTCATTGGAAACCCTTCGACGCTCGGCATCTTCGGTTTCACTCGGGCTGTCGGCAAAGGCCGCAGAGGAAAGAGGAAAATGATTTAAAACCATTCTTTCAGGAGTTCTGGCTGGGCATTTCAAATGACGTTAACGGAGCTGGGTGCCTCATCCCATTACATTTGTTGTGATAATCCCAGACATTATTGCCGGTAAACATATTCATGCCCCGTCCCACTGATTCCTGGGTGCGTCAAGAAATCTGAACAGTCCCTATATGAGTTAGAAAAAAACTCTCCCTTTTTTACAGCTAGGGAAACTGAGCTAGAGAGGATTACACATCCTCACACACAGACAGTCTGTGGCAGAGCTGGTCTCTGAATCCCAGAGCAGACCCTTGTCCACAAGCCCATCCCTCTCCCCTTAACAACACTAATATGTCAGCTGCATGCTGACCTGAACCCACTCTGTTTCCTGGATCTGCGGTGAGTTCTCCCAAACTCCCACTTCTTCTTCTTTGTCGGTTTCTAATCAATAATTTTCCACAGCTGTAGCTGCGCGCACAGACATGACATTTATATTCCTCTGAGGCAGCGGTAGTAGCTGGGAGTTTGAAACCTGGTCGGTATAGATAGAAGATACTATGGAAATGTGTTTTATTCTCAGCATTTGGATATTTAATCTTCTAGGGAACTGGGCTGGGATTTCAAAGAGGCCTAGAGAAACTAGAAAAGGAGGACTTGTGGCACCTTAGGGACTAACCAATTTATTTGAGCATAAGCTTTCGTGGGCTACAGCTCACTTCATCTGATGCATGCAGTGGAAAATACAGTGGGGAGATTTTATATACACACTGTAACGAGAGTGATCAGGTAAGGTGAGCTATTACCAGCGGGGGCGGGGGGAGGGAAACCAAAACAACCTTTTGTAGTGATAATCAAGGTGGGCCATTTCCAGCAGTTGACAAGAAAGTGTGAGGAACGGGGGCGGGGGAGATAAACACGGGGAAATAGGTTTACTTTGTGCAATGACCCATCCACTCCCAGTCTTTATTCCAGTTTGGACACCTTTAGATTAGGCTTGAATAAAGACAGGGAGTGTATGGGTCATTGCACAAAGTAAAACTATTTCCCCATGTTTATTTCCCCCCCTACTGTTCCTCACAGGTTCTTGTCAACTGCTGGAAATGGCCCACCTTGATTATCACCACAAAAGCGTCTCCCCCCGCCCGCCTTGCTGGTAATAGCTCACCTTTCCTGATCACTCTTGTTACAATCTGTATGGTAAAACCCATTGTTTCATGTTGTCTGTGTATAAAATATCTCCCCATTGTATTTTCCACTGCATGCATCCGATGAAGTGAGCTGTAGCTCACGAAAGCTTATGCTCAAATAAATTGGTTAGTCTCTAAGGTGCCACAAGTCCTCCTTTTCTTTTTGCGGATACAGACTAACACATCTGCTACTCTGAAACGGAAGGAAACTAGACACTCAATTCCCATTGAACCATAAATCTAACCCTCTACTTAACTCTTGCCCTGAACTGTAACTCTCCCGCAAGACTGTAACCAAAATACGAATGCTACAACTTGACAGTTCACTCTCACCATAACCCTAAACCCTACCCCTGCCCTAGGGGGTGTAGAAGCACAGTCCGCCAGCCCAGTCTCTTCCCTAAAGAGCCGACAGCCTAAGGGTGACTACCCGTCTCTGCCACTGACCTGCAATATGAGCTTGGGCAAGTCCGTTCTACTCTCTGTGCATGTTTCCCTCCCATCCCCTGGTCTGCCTTTCCCTGCTGCCCAGGTCATCTCTTAGGGGCAGGGAGCCTTGTGGCGTTCTGTTTTTAAAGCACCTAACACGCTGCCTAGGTGGGGCCCTAGTCTCTTGCTGAAATAATCACAGTGCGGCACCAGCCTGTTTTGGAGATGGGACACCAGGGCAAACGGATCGGCCCAGCCATTCCCGGGATACACCTGAGGGTAGAACCAGGCCAGTGCCCCATGTGCCGTACCCTCTGCTGCCCCCTAGTGGCTATTCCGCTCCACCCACCTTCAGCGGCATCCATCCGCTTTTCATTGACATCCTGTTTTCACTCGCTTCCCCTCACCTTTTTTTTTTTTTAAATTCCCGATACAATTTTCGGTGCCTGATAGGGAGACAGGCTGGCGCTTCGCCTTGTTACCCTCTTCGGCCAGTGGCTTTTAACCATTTTTTTGCTTCCTTGACGTTGGTGTGTGCGCGCTACATAAATATTGCCTAACCCAGGAGAGCACAACAGAGAGGGAAATCCATGAACTATAGGGACAGAGCCTTACCTGTCAGAAACGGGACCAGCTCCCCCGGATTTAAATGCAGCTCCAGTGGTTTACAGCAGCTACGGATCTGCCCATAGTCTCCAGTGGAACTATGGCCAGTTTGCTCCGTCTGGGGAACCGGCCCAATGACTCTGATGGAACCCAGTGAATCTGCACCAGTGGAGGATCTGGCCCAGGGCACTCAGAAGAAAACCCTTTCCCTCCCCCACCCACTTGAACAGGGTAAATGTACCGATTTCCTTCCAGCCTGAAGGCCACCCCTGCTGGCTGAGCGGTGTCACAGCTTCACCTCATCCAGCCACTTCATTCTGCAGCTGGGTCCCTGACAATGAGCCTGGCCGCTTTGCTGCTGGTGCTGGCTCCAGGTATTCAAGGCTCTGCTCTGAGCACGGCGCCACGGGTTGGGATTTCCAGGCTTTTCTGAAAGAAAGGCACTCCGATATCCCGGGGATGGGAGCCCGTGAGTAGACAGACGGACAGTGCAGAGGGAAGGATGGGCAGAGCAGAGGGAAGGGTGAATGGATGGACAGACAGACAGCACAGAGGAAAGGATGGACAGATGGTGCAGAGTGATAGAGAGACAAATGGAAAGACAGCAAAGAGGGAAGGGTGGATGGATGGACAGGCAGACAGCGCAAAAGGAAGGTGGATGGATGGATGGACAGACGGTACAGAGGGAAGGGTGTATTTCCGTTTGCTTGTTTTCTCCCTCGTCTACACAGAGTTGCATGTATTTTTCTGTCATTGCTGAGCAAGAAAACCTGGACTAAAACCAACCTCCTCCCCCCAGGTGCGTTGGGCCAATACACGGTGACCCAGGACCGGTCCCAGGCCCCTGCCCATGAAGGAGAACCCATCCAGCTCAACTGCTCCTACACGGGCACCGAGCGCAGCGTGCACTGGTACCGCCAGCCCCAGGGGGGCCAGCCGCGGGTCGTGGCCTCCCTGTCCTCTAGCGGCAGAGACACCCGAGAGAATTTCACCATGAGCCTGGACACCAAAACCAAAAGCAGCTTCTTGTACCTGAACAGCAGCTGCCTGGAAGACGCCGCGGTGTATCTGTGCGCGCTGGAGCACCGTGCGAGATGAACACAGGCAGCCCGTCACAAAACCCTGGATGGGGCAGGCCACAAGGACCGAAGAGAGCAGACAAGTGGAAGTTAGAATAGAACAGAGGATATGAGCATAGAAGAGAGGAAAGGAAAGTAGAACAGAGTAGGTGAGAGGCAATAAGAATAGAATGGAACAGAGCAGAATACACTGGAATGGACCGGAACAGAAGCTATGTGAATAGAACAAAGGGGAGAGAAGAGAGGAGGGATCAGTAATTTAAGGAAGAAACTTGAAGAAACACCTGAAAAATTATAGACATTTTCACCTTTTCGCCTTCCCCAGTTGCATGGATCGGGTGGTTTTATATCACAAATAGCTTCCTTGCCCCACAACACTAGCAGATGGGGAAGCATTCTCTGGGGAGACAATCTGGTAACTCAGTAATTCCAATGTGATTTTCCCTGTTGTTCAGGTCAGACACTTTCAGACTGGAAACACGCACACAGACATTCTCACATAGAGTCACACACAGGACACACTCACACAAGCAGTCTCTCTCTCTCTCTCTCTCTCTCTCTCTCTCTCTCTCTCACATACACACACACACACACTCTTGCACAGACATACACACTCACATAAGAATTCTCACATACAACCACACAAACACACTCCCTCACCTAGACTCACACACACAAATAGACAGATTCAAACACATAGCCAGAAACCTACACACTGAAATCACACATACACAGGAACACTCTCTGACATATATCCCTCTTCATACACGCTCCAAAATATAGATATCTAAGTGCATGCGCGCACACACACACACACACACACAGAGAGAGAGACTTAATCTCAGAGGCAAATAGATCCATGCACACTCCAAGGTGATAATATCCTCGATTGGACCAACTTCTGTTAGGGAAACAAGTTTTCCAGCTACACAGAGCTCTTTCTCTGCTGGGAAGCCTGTCTCTCTCACCAGCAGACGTTGGTCCAATAAAAGATATGACCTCACCCACCTTGTCCCTCCAATAGCGTGGGCCCCACACAGATACAACAACACGGCACACTCCTAGATAAACAGACAGGCCCCCAGAATGCAGCCCACACCCAGAGAATGTCCTGTGTCCGACTCAGATCTCTAGGCAAAGGGACCCAGTCCTGCCTTTCATTGCAAGGTCTGACAGACACCACAGCACCCATGAAATTCCTTCTGCTCATTGCACTGCTGCGAGGTATTACACCCTTTAGTTCTCTGTGTTTTGTTATTCTCTCTCTCACACACACACTAACACACCTTCCCTCTCACACTCATGCAGGATTTAAGAGCTTGGCGTCACTTGGTATTTTATAACTGCATTTAAGCCAATCCCGTCTCTTTGTGGTCAGCTCTACTGAGCACAACAGACTCACCTGCAGTTTGTAAAACTCCGTCTGTCTCCTGGTGGCTCATCTCTAGCCCTCCACTGCAAGGGGACTTCCAGCCAAATACCCGCCCCTCCCTGGGCCTGACCTCCTTTGGCCTCCCTCGCCCCGTTTTCCCCACAGGGGCCCGCGGCCCATACGCCGTCACTCAGGACAAATCCGCTGTCTCCAGCGAGGGACAGTCCGCACAGCTCAGCTGCAGTTACCGGCGCGGAGAGCGGAGCATCCCTTGCTGCCAGCAGGTCCCGGGCGGCTCCCTGCAGTTCGTGATATTAAGGATCACAGGTGGCTGGGGACAGGGAGATTCCTTCACCCGGTCCTTGGAAACCACCAACCGGTGCAGCTCGCTCAGCTTCCCCAGCAGCCAGCCTGGGCCCTCAGCTGTGTACTCGTGTGCTTTGTACGAGTGTGCTTTGCGGACAAAATCCACAGCAGCCTGTCAGGGAGGTGGGTATGTGCGTGCATAGACTTGTAGAGCCCTCGGGCCTGTGTGGGGAATGATTTTACTCTCAGCCCTCACATACCACGGAGATGAGTGTCAGCATAGACAGCCATTGCAGCAAGAGGGAGCGATGGACAAAGCAGCGGGCAGGGTGGCTAAATGGACGCCTAGACCGACTTGCAGCAGGAAATCTAGCTAGCTATTTAGGTACTGGATCAGGAAAGTGAGGGAGCTCGATAATGAAGACTGCAGAGAATGAGAAGAGACATTTTTCCTTCCTCCATATTCTAATAACGAAACACTCAGATATAAGCTCGTTTTCAAGCAATCGCTGTCATTCCCGACACAGCAGGAAACATCCCTTCCTTGTGTACTAGTAGCCTGCGACACTTATACTGGCAGATTATTCCTCTAGACCCCTGAAATCTACTTAAGAACATAAGAATGGCCAGACTGGGTGAGACCAAAGGTCCATTCTGCCCAGTATCCTGTCTCCTGACAGTGGCCAAGGCCAGGAACCCCAGAGGGAGCGAACAGAACAGGGAATCATCCAGTGACCCATCCCCTGTCGCCCACGTCATGACCATACTTTCACGAGGGTTACATTTCAGGGGAGGGAGAAGGCTCATCTTCAGCAATTTGTGGCATCAATAGAATAAGCAATGTGGCCGTGTCTGTCCGTAATCCTGGGCGCCATTCACAGCCCTGTAAAGCGGCGTAGCCCCAGCAAGGATGCGAAGTTGAAAGTGGCCCTCGCTCTTCCCCACAACTCACGTGTGCCGAGAAGCCAGGCTCCGCCCACTCGCAACACCCACTTGCTCAGAGCAGTTCTGCGAAGTGACTCCCTGGGACTCATTTCCTCGCTGTCTTAGGCTACCCCGTAGCTTCTGCGGGTACCAAAGAGGCTCCTACTTCAGGAGGAGGAGCTGGAAAATTTGCCCCAGGAGGAAAAGTAAATCTACCTGTGAGGGGGCGGAACCTTCCGTACTGAACGGGGAACACCCGGCTATAAAGCTTCTTTGCTGAGGGACAATGGAGAGACCCTGGCTGTTCCCACGGCTGCTGCTACTGCTGGTGAACATTCCCTGTAAGTCTGGGGGCAGGAAACGCTACAGAAGGTGCTGAACGTGATGGTGGATTTAAGAGCACAAGGACTAATTCCCAGGCTCTCCCCTTCGGTTTGCAAGCCAGGCACCGTTCTCTGTAGTGGAGTGGATTAGGATACAGGAATCCTGGGTTCAATTTCCAGCTCTGGCCTGCTGGAGTTCCTTCCCTTTTCTGTGCCTCAGTTTCCCCTCCCAACCTTTGCTTGGCTATTTAATCTGTAAACTCTTTGGGGCAAGGGCTGTCTCTTATTATTGTGCCTTTGGGAATCTCGCAGGCAGCAATAATCTAGGGCTAATCCCCTAACCCCAACCCCTAACCCTAGATGAGAGCAATCTAGGAATACAGCAATCTAGGAAAAGAGCAGTTGTGGGCCAGATGCAAAGCCCCTGGAAATGAAGAGAAACTCCACCGGGCTTTGCATCCGGCCAGTGTGTGAACTGGGCAGAGGTGCCCTGTCATCTATGGGGTGTGTCTTTTGCCTTCTGCCCGCAGGGGGGAGCTGCCAGGCCGAGGTGCACCAGAACCTGTCTGCGGTCACTCGGGAAGGGCAGAACGGCAGCATCACTTGCCACTACACGACGAGCAATTTCAGGAGTTTGCAGTGGTTCAGGCAGCTTCCCGGAGGCCAGCCTGTCTCCCTGCTGATTCTGGTGTCCGATGGGAAACAAACCAAGGAGCCCAACCTCACCGCGGAGCTCGACAAGGGGAAGCAGCTGAGCTCCCTGCACATCAGAGAATCACAGCTGGGAGATGCAGCCACCTACTTCTGCGCCGTGGAGACACAGTGACACAGGAGCACTGGCAGCCTGTGCAAAAACTCCCCAGCTGGAGGGTAACTGTCAGGCTGGCTGGCGGTACAACACCACCACCTACTTCTTACACAGTGCATCTCTGAGCGTGCTTCACCTTCCTTAACAAGGTCAGCCCCTCACCACCCTGGTGAGGCAGGGCTGTGCAAGGATCCCCATCGCACAGGTCGGGAGCTGAGACAGAGAGGCTGAGGAGGGAATGTACTTGGGGAATACCTCCTAGGGAAACACCCCCAAGGGAGTGGCTCTCAACCTTTCCACACTAGTGTTCCCCTTTCAGGAGTCGGATTTGTCTGGCAACCCCCCAAGTTTCACCTCACTTAAAAACTACTTGTTTACAAAATCAGACCTAAAAATACAGACGTGCCCCAGCCACACTGTTACTGAACAATTGTTGACTTTCTCCTGTGTACCATATAATTATAAAATAAATCAACTGAAATATAACGACTCTACTTACATTTCAGTGCATAGTATATAGAACAGTATAAACGAGTCATTGTCTTTATGAAATGTTAGTTTGTACTGACTTCGCCAGCGCTTTTTCTGTATCCTGTTGTAAAACTAGGCAAATCTCTAGATGAGTTGATGCACCCCCTGGAAGATCTCTGTGTACCCCCCGGGGTACATGTACCCCTGGTTGAGAACCACTGATCTAAGGAGCCTGGAGGTTTGGAGGGAGGAAGGAAATTAAAAGTTAAAATATCAAAACAAATGAACAGGGAGAAAAGAAAGGGAAAAGAAAAAAGAGATGGGTGGGTTTATAGATACATGGACAGGGAGAGGGACAGACAGCCAGGCATAAGACACAGAAATGGAGATACACAAGATACACCAGGGGCACAAAATAGCCCCCTTCCTTGGGGGAGCATCAGACACTGAGGATGAAACCGAGGCTGATCTCCGGTTGCCACAGGCTGCGCCCTGCAGCACGAGGCTGAGACAGCGGCAGAGTGTTTGTGCGGAGCTGGCACTGCCCGTTCCCATGGAGCCCAGCTCTGGGGATCCCCCCTTTGCCCAGGGGGAGGCAAGTCAGAGCGTTAAACCCGGGGGAAAGGGAACTATTTAACACAGACACAAAACATACCAACAGTGACAACCACAGGGGGATTCACTTCAATGTGTGTGTCTCTGGCCAGGAGGGGGCAGCATTCCTAACGAAGAGGAAGGAGACTGAGGTTAATCAAGTTGCACCCGTCTCTTGTCTCTTTGCCCGGCAGAGAGCAGCTTTCCCCCTAAGACACCAGAGGCAAAGGGTTACTCCAGGACATGGTTCTGTTTTTTTAGACTAGGGGCTTGTCCCTCATTGGCTGGGCTCATTAATGTGTCTGATCCCTCCAGCAAAGAGGGCTGCGGACAGATTTCGCATCGCTGTCCTGGAAGCAGGGAAAAAGCACCATCCCCTGGCCTCAGTGCCCTGAGGGGTAACCCGGAGCAGCAATGGAAAGGCAGCTGACATCCTTGTCAGTGATACTGTCCATTCAGTTCTACTGTAAGTCTAGGGGGAGTTTGTCTGTCTAGACTGTGAGCTCATCAGGGTGGGGGCTTTTCCACACTGTGTCTGTGCAGTGCCCTGTATAACAGGGATCTCAGTTCCTGGGGGTCTCTGCAGCAGCCGGCACAATGCCCCACCTCCCAGCTCAGTTCAGTTCTGTTGTATGTTTGTGGAGGTTTTGTCTGTTGAGCTCTGGGGGACAGGAATTGTCTTGTATTCTGTATCTCTACAGCACCTAGCACAAGGGGCTCTGATCTCGGCTGGGTCTCCAGGTGCTATAATAATAATTCATCGAGTTTAATGCCGGTAAGGATCTAGCCTGTCCTCCTGGGCAATGAACAGGCCACGGAGTTGCACTGAGTTACTCCAGTACTGAGATAATAATAATGTGGGGATGAGGAAGGTCTGGTGCTTTAGCCACTGGACTGGACTCAGGGGATGTGAACTCATTTCCCGGCTCCGCCACAGACTTTGTGACCTTAGGCAAGTGCCTTAGGCTTGGGTTTTGGAAGGAGGCCAACAGAGTCAGGTACCTGAATCCCTTTGAAACTGCAATATGCCTTGAGTGCCTGGCTCCTTTGGAAACCCCCTCCCTGGTCTCTCGGTGCCTCAGTTCCCCAGAGCAGTTCTAGTCCCTGATGACCCAAAAGGCCTCTCTATTCTCCAGGAGATGCTGGGCTGAATATCACAAGAAAGGAGCAGGCACTCAGCTGCTGCTTATCAGGGGAGGTGTGCTGATTTTGATGGAGCCACACAGGTTTACACCATTGTCCAGAATATTAAGAGATTCTGATTTATTCTGGCTGAAGAAGAAACGGTTATAAGGAGCAATCGCTGGGGAAGATGAGGGGCTGATGAGAACCGAACAAGCTCATCTGTTGCTTCTCCATTTGCCTTTGTCTACAGGGGTGAGCTGCCAAATTAAAATGGATCAGAGTCCTCCATCTCTGAACAGATCTGAAGGGGAGATCTCCACTCTGACCTGCAGCTACTCAGGAACAGTGTCCTATGTACAGTGGTACAGACAGTTGCCTGGGGAAAGTCATGCCTTGCTGCTGAGCCTGTATGAGGATGGGAACGTTACCCAGGGGCCAGATTTCATAGCCGAGCTCTTGAAAAGGGAGAGACGGAGCCATGTACACATTGACGGTTCTCAGCTCGCTGAATCAGCCGGCTATTTCTGTGCTGTGGAGACAGTGAAACAAAGTGGCCACCGTCCTGTACAAAAACTTTAACTGCCGGGGGCAGTGTTGCACCTTGAAAGAAGTCTAGAGGAAGGTAATTGCATAGGTCTCTGCAGTGAGTCTGTATTTTGTCTGGGAGGGACGGGCCTTCTTGCTTATAGGGTGAGAAAGGACATGTCTTGCCTCTCAAGCAGGAGAAATGCAAGTAGATTTAAAAAGCTCCAGGAGAGGATGGAGAAGCCTGCAGGTGATAAATACATGAGGAACCAGGAACCCTTCTAGGTCATGGGTCACATAAATGAGGGGCCGCGCAAGGAAGAGGTGTTCTGCGACCTTACTATTGATCCTGGTCATTCGTCTTTACTGTAAGTCCTGCGGCTGTTTAAACCCCTTGATAATAACGGGAGCCAAGATTCTCAGAAGTGATGAGTGATTCTGGGTGCCTTGGTTTCATAGATTTTAAGGCAGAAGGGAACATCGTGATCATTTAGTCTGACGCCCTGCACCCCAGATAACTTCCTCAGTGATTCCTGCAGTGGGCCCATGCTCTGTGTGGAGCTGGAGAAAGACATCCAGTCTTGATTTAAAGACTCCAAACTGGAGAATCCACCCACTTCCTTAGGTAAGTTGCTCCAATGGCTAATCACCATTACAGAGGTGTCACCTTACCTCTAGCCTGAATTTCTCTAGCTTCAGCTCCTGCCTTTGGGTCTTACATGTCTTTGTCCGGTAGGTTAAAAATCCATCTACTCATAAATCTCCTTCCCACCTAGATGCAGAGAGACTGGGATAAAGTTACCTTTTAAGAATTATTACAAGAATGGCTTAAATGATTCTTGTAATCAGAAACTAGAACATTGCCCTATAACTGATGTTCCCGAGCTGAAATCAGATGTCACTAGTATTTAGATTACCCTGGTGCCCAGGAGCCCGAGTCATGAACCAGGACCCCACTGAGCAAGGCGCTGTCCACACACAGGACAGGAGATTCCCTTGCTCAGAGACCTTACTGTCTAATTAGCCTAGACTACAGAACACACTGGAATCCCAAGCATAAGTCATTCTTGGGATCACAGACTTAAAATCACCTCAAATAATTCCTGTAGCTCTTTTCTGGCCAGTTAGGGACACTGCCTCTGATAATCAGACTCTTTACGGTGTCTCACGTTGGGCACCCAAGAATCACGAGTCACTTCTGTAAATCTTAACCCAGGGGAGGCGATGACTTCCAGAACAACGTGAAAATGATGCGTTCTTCTGTTCTCCTGGGATTTAGGGATGATGGAGGGAACTGATTTATTGATCATTCCATTTATAAATCTAAATTCCCTTTCCCACTGGGTGTAAGTTGCCAGGTTAATGTGGAGCAGAGCCCGCTGTCCCTGAGCAGCTCTGAAGGACAGGACTCCAGCCTGACCTGCAGTTACTCCGGCATGGTGAGAAACGTGCAGTGGTACCGCCAGGCCTCAGGGGAAAGCCCTGCCCTCCTGGGGATTTTGTACAAGGACGAGTGTGCCACATGGGGGTGAATCTCAGAGCTGAACTCCGTACCAAAGTGAAGCACAGCTACCTGAACATCGCCCAGGCACAGCTGCAAGTGTGACAGATTTATGTTACCAATCTGCCTGAGGCGTCAGGTGATCAGGCTGAGGCCACAAGATCGTTACGGGAGGAGATGAAGGAGCACACCAAGTGACTAAATTTTAAAGCTTTATTAATAGACTAACAGAGGTGAGTGCTGGGTCCGCCCTCACATCACTCAGAGGAAGGAAAAGAGGGTTAGTGCCTGAGCCCTACCGCACTTTCATGCTCACACATGCACAACCCAACGGAAGAAGAAGAAGGGGAAGGGTAGAGGAGAGTTCTGTCCTGTGCACAGGCCCTCCAGGGTCCACTGTTAATCTCCGATTTACTTCAGCTCTCAGGAGGGTTTTAAGTCCTGGGGTCTTTTGGGGGTGTTTCGTTCAGGGACCTCTGTCCCCTGTGCTCTTTGTACCAGTCCAAACTGGCTTTCTGTGGCTTCCTCAGCTTTCCCAAAACACACCAGCTTCAGGGACACAAAACTGTTGTTTTCCCCCTCGCTGGCCTTCACTGTCTCACTGGTTTTTGCAATCCCCTGCAGTCTTGTTCAGCTTTCTTCTCTTTTCTCATGGTTGGCTGGGGTTGGGAAAGATACAGATACGGCTGAAGGCTTCTTGGCTGTATAGAGTCTGTTCGAGCCCAGTGACCTTGGACCGGAGCCGGCATCTTATCTTCGGCTGAGCTGAGGCATTGAGTTAACCCGTTCTCTTCTCCATCTCTCCCTCTTCGGCCTCTTGCAACCTGCAAAGGAACCTTTCACTCCACACTCACAGCTTTAACCCTTTCCGAAATACCTTGCAATGCCTGCAACAGCGTGAGCAACATACAATGCTGATTTTCCTCCCCAGGGGACCCCCTGAGGGAGGGGGCCATTGGGTTGTGACACAAGACGCAGCCACCTATCTCTGTGCAGTGCAGGCACAGTGACACAAAGGGCACCCCAGCCTGTGCAAAAGCTGTAGGCTGGTATTTTCAAAGGTGCCTAAGGGAGTTAGGAACCCCAACCCCATTGAAATTCAGTGGAGTTGTGTACCTAACTCCTTGGGGCCCTTTGAAAATCCCAGCAGAAGGACCAAAGAGTACATTTTTCAAAAGTGCCTAAGTGGGTTAGGAGCCCCTTTTCAGAAAGGGGTTAGGGGAATGTTTGTAAGGTATTTAGGTGCCTACAGAAGGAGATAGGTGTCTAGTGAAATTTTCAAAAGTACTTAGGTAACTACTTCCTGTTAATAAGGTTCCTACATGGTTTTGAAAATCCCACTTAATGCTGATCTGCTTCTTTAGCTGCCTAAATACCTTTAAAAACCTGTCCCTTAGCAACCTAAGCCTCTAATAGTCAATGGGCTTTAGGATGATAAATTACCTAGGTGCTTTTGAAAATGTCATCCTAAGTGCAGAAGCAGTGGGTATATTGCACCCTGGGCTTTTCTGTGATCTCAGGAAGATTGGGAAGTAAAGCCTTCGCAGATCTTGGTTTGAAGCCTTGAACTTTCTGTGGAGGGATCATTGATTCTCGGAACCTCGCTGGCCAGTTTCTCTGCTGAGCCACAGCAGATTGCTACCAGCAATGAGAACTGCCATGTAGCCCGTGAGCCCAGGTGGCACCAGTGAAACCAGACTCTGAGTGTGATAGAATAAATGCTATTATTTACTATAAGGGAAACGTTGTCAGCTCTAAGTAACGGTGCAAGTTTCCATTGGAGCTATGTCTGATTTTCACCAGCTGGGGACCTGGCCTATTGACCTGTCAATGGAGCTATGGCTGATTGACACCAGCTCAGAGGTGGTTCATAATCAATAACATGAGATGATCCATGGTTTCTTGTAACATCTTGGATTTATTTTCTCTTTCATACAGAGGGGGGAGCTGCCAAGTGGAGGTGCATCAGGACACATCTGTGGTCACTTTGGAAGGGCAGAGCAGCAGGATCACCTGCTGATACCAGGCTCTGGTCCTGTCCAGTTTGCATTGGTTCAGACAGCCCCCAGGGCAGAGCCCTGCCTTCCTCCTGATGTTGTATCAGGATGAGAACACTGCACAGGGCGGGAATTTCACAGCACATCTCTTTCCAGACAAGAAGCTGAGATACCTGCATATCAGCAACTCCACACTCAGAGATGCAGCCAGCTACTTCTGTGCAGTGGAGACACAGTGACACAGGGCGGTTCCCAGGCTATGGAAAAACTCTGCAACTGGGCTCTAGCCACATTTATTAACAAGAGGGCTTGCAAATTTAGCAGCTGCTACTCTGTAGCCTCGCCTGGATGTTACCCTTCGTACTAGATGGCCTGTGTTATGCAGGAGATCAGACTAGATGATCATAAAAGTATATTTATTAGGGAATTCAGGGAAAAGTTTCCCATTTGACTCAAGTTTCCTGTGATAATGAGAAAGATATTCACAGTTGTAGCCACCCCTGCTTTCCCCTTAAATAAAGACAAACCAACACAACCTCCTCCAAGCAGAGCTTTGTGTGATCTGAAACAAGAGCAAATGTAGAAACTTCCTCAAGTCCCATGAGGAATTTGTAATGTGGAGTAGCAAGGAACTGAACCTGAGCTCCCAATGCAAAGCTGTGGCAAAAGAGGGCAAGTGTGGCCCTTGGATGTATAAACAGGGGAGTAGTGAGTAGAAGTAGAGGTGATTTTACTTCTGTATACGGCATTGATGACACCAATGCTGGAATACAGTGGCCAGTTCTGATATCCACATTTTAAAAGGATGTTGAAAAATTGGAGAGGGTGCTGAAAACAGCCACAAAAAATTATTCAAAAGCTGGAGAAAATGCCGAACAGTGAGAGGCAATCTCAATCAGCTCAATCTGTTTAGTTTAGTCAAAAAGATCAAGCGATGACTTGTTCATGGTGTATAAAAACCTTCCTGGGGAGAACATTCCTCGTTCTAAATGGTCTGTTTAATCTAGTGGAGAAAGGCACAACAAGAACCAATATATCTGCAAGCTGAAGCCAGCCAAATTCAAATTAAGCATTAAAAAACAACAACAACAACAAATCTTTATCTCTTGATTCTTCAGACCAAGATTGGCTGCCTTTCTTTGACAGGGTTACTGGCATAGTGGATAGGGAGAAGTTGTAGACATGATGTACCTTGATTTTAGTAAGGCATTTGAGAAAATCCCACATGTCATTCTTATAAGCAAACTAGGGAACCATTGTCTACACGAAACTATTATGAGGTGGGTGGAAAACTGGTTGAAAGACCGTACTCAAAAGAATAGTTCTTTGTTAGACTGGGAGGGCATATCTAATGGGGTTCATTAGATATGGGTCAGTCCTGGGTCCCGTAATATTCAATATTTCATTAATGACTTGGATAATGGAATGGAGAGTATGCGTATAAAATTTGCAGATTACATTAAGGGTTTTCAAACACTTTGGAGGACAGGATTAGAATTCAAAATGACTTTGACAAATTAGAGACTGGTCTGAAATGAACAAACTGAAAGTCAATAAAGTACTTCCCTTAGGAAGGGGAAAAGAATCAAAAGCACAACAACAAAATGGGGAATATCTAGCTAGGTGGGTGTAATGCTGAAAAAGAGCTTGGGGTTTATAGGGGATCACAAATTGAATGTGAGTCAATAACGGGATGCAGTTGTGAAAAAGGCTAATAGAATTCTTCCCAACAGGTGTCTGGGTAGTTGATGTCCCTCATCACCACCAAGTCCAGTGCTTTGGATGATTTTGTTAGTTGTTTAAAAAAGGCCTCATCCACCTCTTCTGCCGGGATAGCTGGTCTGTAGTGGACCCCTACCGTGACATCACCCTTGTTTTTTTATCACTTTTATCCTTACCCAGAGACTTTCATCAAGTCTGTCTCCTATTTCCATCTCAACCTCAGTCCAGGTGTGTACATTTTTGATATATAAGGCAACACCTCCTCCCTTTCTTCCCTGTCTGTCCTTCCTGAACAAACTGTATCCTTCTATACCAATATTCAGTCACGTGTATTATCCCACCAAGTCTCCCTGATGCCAACTATGTCATAGTTCTGTTTATTAACATCATTTCACATTCTTCCTGCTTATTCCCCATACTTCTCACATTAGTGTACAAACTTCTAAGATACTGATTTGTTTTCTCCCTATGTTCTATAATAGTCCTGCCATGAGTGCAGGGGACTGGACTAGGTGACCTCTCGAGGTCCCTTCCAGTCCTAAGATGTATTAGCAGCAGTGTCATGTGTAAGACACAGGAGGTTATTGTCCTATTTTAGTTGTCACTGGTGGGGCCTCAGCTGGAGTCCTGTGTCCAGTTCTGGTTGCTGCACTTTTAGAAAGATGTAGACAAACTGGAGCAAGTCCAGAGGAAAGCAGCAAAAATGATAAAAGGTTTAGAAAACCTGATCAATGAGGATTTTTTTTAAAGGGTCCGGTTTGTCTTAAGAAAAGAAGACTGAGGGGGATGAGGCTGGACTTAACAGTCTTCAACCATGTTAGGGGCTGTTATAAAGAGGACGATGATCATTGTTGTCCATGTCCGTGGAAGCTGGAACAAGAAGTGATAGGCTAAATCTGCAGGCAGGGAGATTTAGGTTGCATATTAGGAAAACCTTTCCAACTATAAAGGGTAGTCAAACTCTGGAATAGGCTTTCCAGGGAGGTTGTGGAATCCCAATCTCAAGAGGTTTATAAGGACAGATTGGATGAACACCTGTCAGGAATGGTCTAGGTTTACTCTCTCCTGCCTCAGCACAGGGGGAAGAGCTGGATGACTTATTGAGGTCCATTCCAGCCCCTCTATGATTCTGTGATCCTTTGAAGATACTTTAGGCAAACATAAGTTTTTGGCTCAATACATGGGTAACTGAAATTTACTGGCCTGTGATATAGCTATACAGGAGGCCAGACTAAAGGACTCGTGTAGACTTAAACTCTGTGAAGCATGCTGGGGGAAGTGCCGCAGTGTCAGTGTGGATGCCCTGGTCTGTTAATGCGCTCTGATTAGCCTCTGGAACATGTCCCACAATTCCTGTTCTAGCCACTCTGATCATCATTTTGAACTCTACTGCCCTGCCCTCAGGTGACCAACTGTCAGACACGACCTTTAAATTCTCTGTGAATTTTGAAAATCCCCTTCCCGTTTGCTCAGCAAGGCGTTAAGTGCTCTCAGCGCATCTTTCCAGGTGATCATGTCTCCCTGTGCTAGGCAGTCCCCAGCATGGAGCAATGCCGAGGTGGTCGACCTATTCAGCATTTGGGGAGAGGAGGCTGTCCAATCCCAGCTGTGCTCCAGCCATAGGAATTATGATACCTATGGACAGATATCAAGGGCTGTGACCAAAAAGGGCCATGACCAGGACGCAGTGCAATGCAGGGTAAAAGTGAAGGAGCTGCGGACTGCCTACCACAAGGTGCAGAAGGCAAACTGCTACTCCGTTGCTTCACCCACGACCTGCCGGTTCTACAAAGAGTTGGATGCAATACTTGGGGGCAACACCACCTCTGCTTCAAACAGCCCTGTGGACACGTCAGGGGCTGTGCCAGCACAGAGTGCACCGAGTCAGGAGCAGGAGGAAATCAGGGGCGAGGGTGCTGAAGAGAAGGGTGCAGAGCCAGAGGATGACTCGCCATCCATACATGCATGCAACCAGGAGCTCTTTTGTTCCCCAGAGGAGGATAGCCAGTCGCAGCATTGGGGAATCATAAAGATCAGAGGAGGCACCTGAGAAGTGCCTTTGATTTTGGGAAGCGAGTTGTTGGGGGCGGGCTGGTGGGGTGAGGAGAGTTGAAGAAAGCAGGCTTGGGTCTGTGCAGTGCCTAGAGGAAGAACAAGGCATTGATGCACTCTCTCACATCTCGGCAATCGGCCTCACAGGTCTCATCAAAGGTCTCATGCAGTTACCGGGCAATCTGATTCTGTAGGTAATTTGGCAATGCTGCTGTGTTCATTGTCCCATTAAGGGTAACATTCCCACGCCATTCTGCCATCAGGGGCAGGGGGACCATTGCTGCACAAAGGGAAGCGGCATAAGGGCCAGGGCAAAAGCCGCAGGCTTGCAGGAGACCCTGACTTGCTTCCCTGCTCACCCTCAGCAGTGAGATACCTTGAATGATGAAACAGCCTGTGGAAAATGTGTGGATAATGTTGCGTATAAGGCCCCCCTCCAGTGTTAAAACAGGGTCCCTGAGCAATGAGTTCCCCTGGCCCATGGTGGATAAAAAGCAATGATTTTAAAAAATAAATTAAAAAATCAGATTTTTTTATTTAAATCAGATTTTTTTGATAAAATGCTTTCTAAGGAAATAAACCTATCTAAAGATAGTTTTAATTAAGATACATTATATCTCAAAGATATCCCATCATGAAATAGGGATTATAAATTCTAATTCTATAGTATGAGACAATATATTCATGTAACGTTTAAGAAAAGTTTTGTAGATGAGTTCCAATAGTTCATGGATTAGGGACCCAATCTTATGGGGTTCCAGAGGCTTCTGTATAGATGTGACACTCTATACCTTGGGGGAGCATGCTGTAAGCCCCATATTCCTCATTTTCATATAATCACAGGTTTCAGAGTAACAGCCGTGTTAGTCTGTATTCGCAAAAAGAAAAGGAGGACTTGTGGCACCTTAGAGACTAACCAATTTATTTGAGCATGAGCTTTCGTGAGCTACAGCTCACTTCATCGGATGCATGCTGTGGAAATCGCACAAGACATTTTATACACAGACACCATGAAACAATGCCTCCTCCCACCCCACTCTCCTGCTGGTAATAGCTTATCTAAAGTGATCATCAAGTTGGGCCATTTCCAGCACAAATCCAGGTTTTCTCACCCTCCGCCCTCCCACAAACAAACTCACTCTCTTGCTGGTAATAGCCCATCCAAAGTGACCACTGTCTTCACAATGCATATGATAATCAAGGTGGGCCATTTCCTGCAGAAATCCATGTTCTCTCACCCCCTGATCCCCCTCCAAAAACCACACACACAAACTCACTCTCCTGCTGGTAATAGCCTATCCAAAGTGACCACTCTCCCTACAAACTGCATGAAAAACAAAGTGGGCCATTTCCAGCACAAATCCAGGTTTTCTCACTCCCCCACCCCCATACTCACACAAACTCACTCTCCTGCTGGTATGGATTTCTGCAGGAAATGGCCCACCTTGATTATCATATGCATTGTGAAGACAGTGGTCACTTTGGATGGGCTATTACCAGCAAGAGAGTGAGTTTGTTTGTGGGAGGGCGGAGGGTGAGAAAACCTGGATTTGTGCTGGAAATGGCCCAACTTGATGATCACTTTAGATAAGCTATTACCAGCAGGAGAGTGGGGTGGGAGGAGGCATTGTTTCATGGTGTCTGTGTATAAAATGTCTTGTGCGATTTCCACAGCATGCATCCGATGAAGTGAGCTGTAGCTCACGAAAGCTCATGCTCAAATAAATTGGTTAGTCTCTAAGGTGCCACAAGTCCTCCTTTTCTTTTTTCATATAATCATGATCTTACATATAAAGTATGCCTTGTAAGGTATCAGGGCAAAGGTTATGATCTGCTGAAATCATTTCTCTATCCATATATGTATATCATTAATGCATATGAAGTTATGAGAATTGTGTAGTATGGTTGTCACTAAAACATGATGTAAGTTGGGGAATGAGCCAGATATTAGCTCCCCAGAGGCAACAGGAAGAAAGTAACCAATGCCCGGGGGGGATGTCAAACAACCCATCAACAGCCATTGTCCAGCAAGGGAGCTACAATGCAATGACTCACCTGCATGAGGCCACACCAGGGGAATTGGTCAACCTTGCTTGGAGAGACTCAGCAATGCCCCACAGACATGCCTGGACTTGTGCTCCCCAAGCACATGGACTGAGGGTATAGAACAGACTGAGTGGACACATACTGGGCCCTTCTCCTGCCCTCACCTATTCTGCAAGCAACCAAGACACTGAGAAGAAGACAAGACTCCAACACAAGGAGATTGGCCCAGGTTTAAGGAACAAACCTGTATATTAAGGACTGCGATATCCAGTAGGGTGAGAAAAACTGCTTAATCTAGTTGCTGCCCCGTCTAATAGGGTTGAGAGTTTAGACTGCGTGCTTATATTTTCTTTTCTTTTGGTAACCACTCTGACTTGTTATGCTTTGACTTATAATCACTTAAAATCTATCTTTATCGTTAATAAATCTGTTTGTTTATTCTACTTGCAGCAGTGTGTTTGGTCTGAAGTGAGTCAGAGGCTCCCCTTGGGATAACAAGGCTGGTACATATCAATTTCTTTGTTAAATTGATGAACTCATATAAGCTTGCAGCGTCCAGCGGGCATAACTGGACACTGCAAGACGGAGGTTCCCAGGGTTGTGTCTGGGACCAGAGACATTGGCTAGTGTCATTCGCTTGCAAGCAGCTGGGAGCAGCTGACATGCCAGAGGCTGTGTGTGAACAGCCCAGGAGTGGGGTTATCACAGCAGAGCAGGGTCAGGCTGGCTCCCAGAGTCAAGGATTGGAGTGGCCTAGCAGATCACCGGTCCAGATAACACCAGAGTCACAACAGATTATTTAGGTTAATCTTTCTATGTACCCAAAGGGACTCAGTGCTTAGTCTAGAAGATACCATCAGAGATGCTTGTCTTGCAGCTCTCAAACTGTGGATTTGTGTGTCCAGAGGTAACATGCTTGTTAACAGCAAAAATGTTTTAAATAAATAAATAATATAGAGAGGTGAGAAATAACAGACCTCAACCCCATTGTCCTTCTTCAAATTTGTGCACACAGAGTCAATCCCTTACCTCTCTCTAAAAGTGCAAAGTTTCAAAAAGTTCAATGAATAGAAGATTTTTGGGGGCAGAATAGATCTGGACTAGGAGAAGAAGTCTGGAGATAAATGTGAGAAGGGAGGGACAGGCAGTAGAAACAAAAGTTAAACTGTTTGAGCAGCATATTCTGGAGTCTTGAGGTCTTTCTGAGTGTAGCCTTCATTGATTTGAAATCTACCATACCATTCTCTCACTAGAAGGGAAAACCAATAATGGCAGCAGGCTGTAAAAGAGACCCAGTTTTGGAATATTTTAATAAAGTTCCTCCACCTTCGGGTAAGACAGGCATGTGTGCAACATGCAAACAGTGCAACAAAGAAATGCAAGGCCTGGTTGCCCAGATGAAACAACATCATGAGAAGTGTTCCTTCTCAGGAGGAAGCTGTGTTGAAGATGATGAAAGGAACGTGTCTGAACTTGCAGGATCTTCAGGTTGGTAAACTTTTTTATTTCATACTTCTTTCTTACGGACTGCCCGTCTTCCCTCTGGACTAGTCTTGAATTCTCATGTTTGAGCAAAAAATTTAGTTGTGATAAAAAATAAATAGCTGAAATAGGCAGATCTTCCTTTTACAATTTCACCTTTAAAGTAGTTCTGAGTGTCAGTGAATGAGCAATGAGTCATACTAAATGAGGAATAAGGTAATAATTATTAAATAACTGCATTGACTTATTTTGTTTAGGAGAATCCATCCTCAACATACAGGATTCTTAAGACTATCCACCTTCAAGGTCACCATCATTTTCTATAGTTTCAGATTTCAGAGTGGTAGCCATGTTAGTCTGTATCAGCAAAAACAACGAGGAGTCCTTGTGGCACCTTAGAGACTAACAAATTTATCTGGGCATAACCTTTCACGGGCTAGAACCCACTTCATCAGTTTCAGAGTTATCTGACAATTATAGTGTTTCAGTCACATCATGTATGTCACATAGCCACAGTATATCATCTGTAACAAAAAGAAGAAAAAACTCCATAATCCAGAAACAACCATAAATAAATTTGTGATAAGAACCAGCAGATTATAACCAGAGGTAACTGATGAAAAAATTGCCCAGTTTGTTTATGCAACAAACTCTCCTTTCCGTATGGTTGAGAACCCACACTTGATTAACATGGTTCAGTCATTAAGACCACCCAACAGAGCAGATGTCACAGGCAAATTGCTGGATAAAGTGTACGAAAGAGAAATTGAGCAGTGTGCAAAAAGTCTAAAGGGTAAAATTGTTAATCTGAGTCTTGATGTGTGGAGCAATGTCCACAATGATCCTGTTGTATGTGCTTGTGTGATGACAGAAGAAGGGAATGTCTCCCTTACAGAAACAATTGATACATCAGGAAATGCACACACAGCAGAATACTTACAAGAAGTAGCGGTAAAAGCTATAACAAACTGAAAAAAAATTCATATTTCTAGTATGCAGCTCGGTCACAGACAATGCTGCAAATGTATCTAAGATGAGAAAAAATTTAGAAGAGAGTGAAGAAAGTCCCAAGCTAGTAACATATGGTTGCAGTGCTCATTTGATGCACCTCCTAGCCAAAGACTTCAGTGTTCCAGAAATAAAGGCTAATGTTGTTGAAATTGCAAAATACTTCCGTACCAATCACTTTGCAGCAGCTGCTCTGAAAAAAGTGGGAGGAACCAAGCTAACTCTCCCACAAGACGTGCAATGGAACTCAGTAGTGGACCGTTTTGAGCACTAGATCAAGAACTGGCCTAATCTGATGACAGTTTGTGAACAAAATCATAAAAAAATGGGTGGCAAATAACACTGTCACAGCCAAAGTTCTCAACATTGGGCTTCAGAGAAATGTTGGACACAGGCTGAGTACCCTGAACCCTATTTCTGTAGCCTTGAACAAAATGCAGGGAAATCGCTGTTTTATTGCTGACGCTGTTGAAATTTGGAAAGAACCGAGTGAGATCTTCAAAAGAGAAATCTGCAATGACAGAGTTAAATTACAAGCATTAGAAAGACGAATGGGACAAGCACTATCTCCAGCTCATTTTCTTGCAAATATTCTCAATACTCAGTACCAGGGTCAAACCTTAACTGCTGAAGAAGAGGAGTTGGCTATGACATGGACATCCAGCAATCATCCCTCCATAATGCCAACTATAATAAACTTCAGAGCTAAGGGTGAACCATTCATAGAATCATAGAATATCAGGGTTGGAAGGGACCTCAGGAGGTCATCTAGTCCAACCCCCTGCTCAATATAGTCAAGAAATATATGTTTGCTGATGACGTTTTAAAGAAAGTCACATCAGTGAACTGGTGGAAGTCACTTAAGCACTTGGATTCAGAGACTGTTGAAGTGATAATCTCACTTTTAACAGCAGTAGCTTCTTCTGCCGGTGTAGAAAGAATATTTTCTTCTTTTGGACCAGTTCATTCCAAATTGAGAAATCGTTTGGGACCTGAAAAGGCAGGAAAGCTTGTTTTTCTTTTCCAGATTATGAACAAACAGGAAAATGAAGGTGAAGATAACTGAGTTAGCTGCAGAAGCCAATATTTTAAGTTTCTCATGTTGACCTGGCTGACATAGTCAATTTAATTTTTGGTTTTGGTTTTAAATATTTCATTTAACTATTTTAGTTCAAAACAATGTTAACAAAAACAAACCTAATTTTAAAAAACCTGAATGTTTAACTAAATTCAAAAATTCATATGTTTGTTTTGTTAAAATATTATATGTTTGCTGTTGAAGAAAAAAATCCAGAATACATAATGTTGTTGTTTTAGTTAAATAAAACTATTGAAATATCTGTCTGGTGATGTTCTCCTCCTAAAACAGTCTGGCAAGAAAATCCTCCAAATATTTATGATTAACCTGTTGAATTGGAGATAGTTCACCTCCCAGTAACTTCATAAATATCTGCTTCAATTACCTTTGGTAAATGAAATAACCAAACAATCATTCATTTTCTGATATAGCTGTAAAACTAATCTGAAAAGTTCTCAAAATAAATCCCTGTTTAAAAACGTATAGTGTGTACCTTCTAAAAATGAAACCAAGATCTATCTCTGAGTTGTGAAGAATATGTATTAAGGTTATAACAACCAAGAAGAATTCACTTGTATGTAGAAAACCGTGATTAAATCTAGTCTTCCTGACTAGTGATTTAAATCATGATTTAAATGAATTTGATTTAAATCAAATCCACCCTGCCCTGGCCCCTGAGGTTACTCACCATTTTGGGGGTCTTGTGGCTTATGTGTGCTCGCCTTGGGACTGCCAGTTGTGATAAGTATGTGAATTGTGCTTGTGTTTAAGACCAGCTATATCATTGCTCTGTCTAGTGTTAACAATGGTGCCTCTGTAAAATGTTGCATTTTGCCTTCACAGAGGCAACCTTGGCATCCCAGTTGTCCTTGTTATCACCAGCTGAACAGCTGCGGAGACTCAGGAAGTGGCCTCGAAACCGTAAAGAGACCTGCTGCATGAAGTTCTGCAGCAAGCTGTTGCTGAGAATAGAAAAATGCAGGACTGGTGGTACAGCAAGGTGAGGGAACGGAAGGAGAATACGGAGCGGCTCCTAAACATCATGGAGCATCAAGGGTAATCAATCCAGGCGCTCCTAGCACTGCATATTGAGCAGCTCCGCGCCCACACTCCCCTGCAGCCAGTGTCCCAAAACTCTTTTCCTTCTGTCCACGTGTCACCACCAGCACAATTTGGCCACCAGGCTTTCCTCTCTCGCCACCCGCTGCCTCCCACACCTGCCACTTCATGATCCAACCCTGAAGACTCCCACCATTACCCACTACACTCAATCACACTCTCCATGTGCTTTAGCCAGCCTGAAGTGCAGCACCCATTGCACGGCACTCCAGTGAGCAAGGCTGAATATGGTACCTGGACATACGGAAATCTGTGAATGCTCCTTTCCCCACAGCTACCCCACTATCCTTCCCTCCTCCCACAGAGTACAGATCTGTCATGGCATGTGTGTGTGTGTGTGTGTTTTTAAATAAATGAATTATTTTGTTTTGGAAACATTCTCTATTGCATTAAGTGAAAGCAAGCATAGCCCAGGAAAGCAACAGGCACTGCTAGTCAGTGCATCATCCGTAGCAATCACAGTCACCTACTAGCATTACAACCACTGCACTCCTGTGCATTGCACCAAACATTACTGGCCTTCAGCATCGAATTGCTGCCTCAAGATGTCCCTAGTCCTTATGGCTCCGCACTGGGCCCCTCTAATGCCCTGGTCTCTGGCTGCTCAAATTCAGCCACCAGCTGCTGAGACTCCGCACTCCAGGCCTGAGTGAAACTTTCTCCCTTCCATTCACAAATATTATGCAGGGTACAGCGCGCGGATATAACCTTGGCGATGTTGTCACTGGCCAGGTCCAGCTTCCCATAGAGACATTGCCAGTGGGCCTTTAATCGGTCAAAGGTACACTCCACAGTCATTCTGCACCTGCTCAACCTGTTGTTGAACCGCTCTTTGCTGCTGCGAAGGCTCCCTGTGTCTGGCTTCATGAGCCATGGCATCAAGGGGTAGGAGGGATCTCCCAGAATCACAATGGGCATTTTGACTTCCCCTATGTTGATCTTCTGGTCTGGGAAGAAAGCCCAGGCTTGCAGCTTCCTGAACAGGCCTGTGTTCGGAAAAATGCATGTGTCATGCACCTTTCCAGACCAGCCTTCGTTAATGTCTGTGAAACATCCATGGTGATCCACAAGAACCTGGAGAACCATCGAGAAATACACCATCCAATAAATGTACTTGGAGGCTAGGTGCTCTGGTGCAAGAATTGGAATATGTGTGCCATCTATCTCCCCTCCGCAGTTAGGGAAGCCCATTTGTGCAAAGCCAGCGACAATCTCATGCATGTTGCCAAGAGCCATGGTTTTTCTGAGCAGGATGTGATTAATGGCCCTGCACACTTCCATCAACACGAGTCCAATGGTTGACTTACTCACTCTGAACTGGCTAGTGACCGATGGGTAGCTGTCTGGAGTAGCCAGCTTCCACAGAGCGATCGCCACGCGCTTCTCCAGCAGCAGGGCAGCTCTCATTCTAGTGTCCTTGTGCCGCAGGGTAGCGGGGAGCTCAGCACACAGTCCCGTGAAAGTGGCTTTCCTCATTTGAAAGTTCTGCAGCCACTGATGGGCATCCCAGACGTGCATGATGATGTGATCCCACCACTCAGTGCTTGTTTCCTGAGCCCAAAAGTGGCATTCCACGGTGGTCAGCACGTCTGTGAATGCCACAAGCAATCTCGTGTCGCAGCTAGTACGCATGGTGAGATCATCATTGGACTCCTCTTCATCACTTTGTAGTTTAAGATATAACTGGGCTGCCATTTGTGACGTGCTGGCGAGACCCATCAGCACATTCCTCATGTGTTCGGGATCCATTCCCGCAGACCAAAGAGGCAGGCAGAGTACAAAAAACATTGAAAGATGGCACCAAACGTGGACAGAAGCAAAGGGGCTGCTGGGATGCAAAACGATGCATGCCAGGGCATTGGCACAGGACCCAGGGTGCCCTGTGACCCCCTCCGCCTTCCCCCAAGCCTCAGCAGCATTAGGGGAAGAGGCGCTCTGTGCAATAGCTGCCCAGAATGCACCGCTCCTAATGGTGCTGCAAGTGCCGCCAGTGTGTTCATGCTATTGCAGGGGCAGCTGACAGTGTGAACACACAGCAGTGCTTTCCCTGCCGCTGTCTCTGGGGGCTGGTTTAACCCCCAGTGCTCGACATCTGCAAATGTACACGTAGCCTAAGTCTACACTAGAAAGCTCCACCTCCAGCCTAGCGCTTTAAAGCAGTCAAACTTGCTGCACTCAGGATGTATTTTTTCACACCCCTGAGCCAGCAAGTTTGAGCACTTTAACTTGCCATTGTACACATGGCCACTTTGCACCCAGCAGGGTTGTTTTGCACATAAACCCTTCGGGGGAAGAGGAGGCAGCCCTGAAGATGTGTGGGTTAGATCCCCAGAAGAATAGACTGCACAGCGCCATTGGAGTCAGTGAATCCCATCCCCAGGTGTGGGAATATGCCCAGCTCCATTGGAGTTCATGGGCCAGATCCCAAACTCTTGGAACTTCATGGAAGTAAAAGATCCAGATCCTCAAATGTTTTCAATCGGTGAGGAACTGCATAGGAGTCAGCTGAGCTACACTGGTTCATATCAGCTGAGGATCTAAGCTAATACAATAGGACACTGAGGTCTCTACAAAGTTGATATATTCCACCTTCCTAGAGGAAATAGAATATAAATCACGTTTAATTTTTCCAACAATTTCTGCCTCCCAGATCTGCCTTTGTGTCTACTGTGTGAAGGTTTTGCTGGTTTCAGAAATGCAGTGATCCAGAAACTGAAGTGAACTCAGAAAAGATAGAGATACTGGAATTACAGGTGTGGAGTAGACCAGACAGCTATCGAACGCAGTATTTGCTCTCTGACTGTAGTTACTCCCAGCTGCTTCAGAGGAAGGTGAAAGACACTCTGGAGTGGGTAGTTATGAGGTAACTTCCCTTATAGGAGGTTCCCCCCTTGCCTTTTGAAATTATATGTAAATTTATGTCTTGAAGGATTTCCTTCACCTTCCAAATTTTAAAGTCCTTTTAAAGTAAATTCTGAACCTTTTTTTAGAAATCTCTAATAATGTCCCAAGGTTTATTTATCCCAGCACGCTGCTCTCCTCACTTCTATATCTGGTGGCAATGAGGTCGAAAGGTCCATCGGTTTACTTGATAATGAATCTCCATGCAACATTTACCAGCTTGTAGACAAACCTACCAACCTTCCACGCAAATGTTACTTCCACGTAAACTTGTCAGTGTGAAAGCTGAACATCCACACAGTTACAAACGGACATGAAATGCTTTCAAAAGGCAATAAAGAGGGAAATTATTAGGTATGGATTTACAACAAATGATGAGATTTACCAGACAGCTGAACAATTCCTTATTTTCTGGATAAATTTGGGAATAAGATGGAAATAGCTGGGACAGGTATGAAGAATGAAGCCAAAACATCCGCCAATGGACACATACCTTTGGGCAGTTCTAAACGGGGCTAGATGATAGAGAGAGCGAGTGTGTGGGATTTAGCGTGTTAAAACTGGCCTAGAACAGACAGGAATAGCGCAGCCACGTCTGTGCCCCGTGTGACATTTGATTGTGAATCCTTCCTGCACTTTCAGACTATAATCTTTTCTTCCCAATTCTTCAGTACCTTTTAGCGAGCTATACAGAGGTTTGGTGTAGCTCCTATGATCGCAGGGGAACTACACTGATTTCCTCCAGCTGCGGGATTGACCCCAATTCCTTTCCCTTGACATCAGGCAGATCGTGCAGCTGTTGAACAAGGGATAGTCCGACTGGAGTAAAAGTAAGAAAAACACTGAGCGGTTTAGGGGAAAAGTCCTCCACGCTCCCCACAAGGGGCCGCTGTTTTCTCACCGACTCGCCTCTCCGGCAGAGCTGTCTCGGGCTGGCAGTTCAGAGCCCCGCTGTTTAACCTGGTCTCGGATCCCGCCGCAATTTCTCCTCCCCTTTCCTCGAGTCTCCAGCTCCGTGCCGCAGCCAAAGAGCCGAGTGCAGGGGCAGCGCCGGGCTGCCTGCGTGGTTAGCACCACAGTCACTCAGCGGAGGAGACCAGCGCCAGTAGGAAAGGAGCTGCCAAAGTATTTAAGGCATCACCCCCCTGAGTAAAACCTCTCCCTCCCAGCTCCTCTTCACAGCTGGAGAAGGCAAGGAAGAAGCTTCCTTCTTGGGCTGTGGGGACTGGGGAGGAGGTTCCATCCCACTCCATCCCTGAAATATGTTCTTCCCCTGGGTGTCTGTTCTTACACTGCTTCGGATTCTGGGTGAGTGGCGTATCTGCACCATTTCAGCTCTGTATGGGGCCAGACGGTCATCGGGTGGAAATGGCCACAACTGAAATGCAGCTGCATCCAGTTCCAGGCGATGCGGAATTAGCCCTGATTTCTTTTTGTAACCATTTGTTTATAAACTTTCCCCTCCCTCCAGTCTCTGGATGCTTGGGAGGTAGCTAAACACTGCAGGTTCAAGCCAAGAGCCGTGTGTAGCTCTACATAAGCACTTTATTGTTTTCCAGAAGGGGCTAATGGAGAGTCAGTGACACAGCCTGAGGACAGACTGACAGTATCCCAAGGGGAACCAGCGCTGCTGAAATGCAGCTATGACACTTCCTATATTCCCACGCTGTGGTGGTACGAGCAGTACCCAGATGAAGCCCCTCGCCTCTTGCTGACAGAATATGAAGCATCGGATGAGGAGGAGAGCAGGAGCCGGCGAGGGTTCTTCGCCACAGCCGACAAACAGGGGAAGACTTTCCATCTGAAGAAAAACGCAAGTGAACTTCGCGACTCCGCCGTCTACTACTGCGCCATGAGCGTCACAGTGATCGCACCCAGCAGGGTCGCTGCGCAAAAACCCGCTGGGGGAAGAGGAGGCGGCACTGAAGATGTGTGAGTTCCAGCCGCAGAAGGACAGACTTTGCACAGCGCCATTGGAGTCAGTGAATCCCATCCCTTGGTATCCTGCTGTTAATTGGTGTATCTCCTTAGACTGACCTCACACTTGGTAGAGCAACCCCCCTCCTTTCATGTATTTATACCTGTTCCTCTATTTCCCCTCCATGCGTCTGATGAAGTGGGTTCTAACCCACGAAAATTTATGCCCAAATAAACTTGTTAGTCTCTAAGGTGCCACAAGGACTCCTTGTTGTTTTTGCTGATACAGACTAACACGGCTACCACTCTGAAACCCTTCCCCAGGGTTTAAATGTGCATAGCTTCCCTGGAGTCAATGGGCCAGATCCCAAACTCTTGGGATTGGGTGGAGCTCAGTGGAAGCAAATGATCCAGTTCCTCAAAATGTTTTAAAATCAGTGAGGAATTGCATAGGAGTCAGCTGAGCTGAGCTGGTTCCTATCAGCTGAGGATCTGAGCCATTAAAATAGGACATTGGGATCTCAACAAAATTGAAATGTTCCACATTCCTAGAGGAAACAGAATATAAATCTCATTTAATTTTTCAACTATTTCTGCCTGCCAGAACTGCCCTTGTGTCTGTTGTGGGAAGCTTTTGCTGGTTTCAGAAATGCAGTGATCCAGAAATTGAAGTGAAGTCAGGAAAGGTAGAAATATTGGAATTACTGGTGTGGAGTAGACCAGACAGCTATCTAACTCAGTTTTTGCTCTCTGACTGTAGTTACCACCAACACCTTCAGAGAAAGGTGAGAGGCACTCTGGAGTAGGTAGTTATGAGGTAACTTCCCTTATAGGAGGTTTTCCCCTCTCCTTGTGCAATTGTATATAGATTTATGTCTTGAAGAAGGATTTCCTTCACCTTCCAATTTTTAGAGTCCTTTTTCAGTAAATTCTGAAACTGTATGTTTAAAATCTCTAATAACTTCCCAAGGCTTTATTTATCCTGGCAAGCTAACTTATATGGGCATGTCTAACTACGATATTAGGTCAATTTTATAGAAGTTGATCTTTAGCAACCAATTTTATACAGTCGATCGTGCAAGTCCGCATAAGTGCATTAGGTCGGCAGAGTGCGTCCTCAATACCGGGGGTAGCATCGACTGACGGAATGGTGCACTGTAGGTAGCTATCCCACAGTCCCCGCTGCCCATTGGTATTCTGGGTTATGCTCCCAATGCCTGATGCGGAAAAAACGTTGTTGTGGGTGGTTTTGGGTACATGTCGTCAGTCTCAACGGGTCAGACTTCAAACTCTCAGGTCATTCAGTGCCGCACCAGGGGAGTCAGGGGGCGAGACATCCCCCACCCATTCACTCATTTGCTCATTAGGTGGCAGTGTTGTACCCGCAAAATACATCCCCTCTATCAATGACACACACAGTATCTCAGCCCCTATTTATTTCTGAACTCTTCCCTCTACAGTACACACCTCCTTCTGCAGCTCAGAGACCGTGAGAAAGAATTCAAGGGAAAGTGCTCACAAGAAGAAAGAGACACTTGCACAAGGTTTGCAGAATAAGACGCTCCAGGGATGCAATATAAATGTTAAAGGCATCACCCCAAAGACAATAGTCTCACTTTGCCCTTCTTTTTATGTGGGAAAGGGAAAAGACACAGCTTCCTTTTTGTGCATAGGATCGGGGATGAGGATTATTAAAACACCAATCATGACAATGAAAATGCCTCTTATTTTCTCTTTGCTGATTGTACTGGTTTTTGTTTTAAGTGAGTATGGTTTAGTTCCGGGCCATTAACTATTTTATTTCCATTTTATAATTGGTAGTTCTATGCTATCCTCATTTCATTTAATCTATTCTAGTCTATTCCTTACACTTCTCAACCTGCCAATGGCCAAATTGGAAACTCTAATCGCTGGGAAAGATCCTAAATGGGGGATGGATAAGGTGTTGACATAAAATTATTCATCAATTAAAATGAAAAGGAGAGATGGGATTCCTTCCTTTTGTGTAAATGGTTCTTTATTTCTGATGTAAATAATTTTCAACCACAGAAAGAAGCTGGGCACCACGTACTTTTGAGGGGAATGTAGGTAATTGTGGCCGTAAATTGAGGGAGATCTTTGCAAATGGGGTACACTAGAAAGGATATTTTATTATGATAATGACCTGTGTGGCTGAGATTTTGAAAAGATTTTAAAGCAGTGAGGGAAATCTACAGGGAAATTTGGGACCCCACCTGCCTTAACATATGAAAATTCCAGCCTTAACCAATTAGCAAAATGTGTTTTCTTTTGCAGAAAGCACCTATGCAAACCCAACAACACAACCCCAATGCACTGTTACCATCCAGGAAGGAAAAACTGTGATTCTCCACTGCACTTATAACTCCTCTCTGGTTCAGTCTCTCTTCTGGTATGAGCAGTATGCCCAAGACACCCCTCGCGTGTTGCTGACACAATATGAAGCATCAAGTCAGCAGGAAAAGAGGCGCAGAAGAGGGTGCTCTGCAAATCACCAGAAAGACTCCAAATCCTTTCACCTGGCGAAAAACTCCAGCGAAGTGAGCGACTCTGCTGTCTATCACTGCGCCTTGAGAGACACAGTGAGCAAAGCCCCCAGGGCAGCTGTCCAAAAATCCCAGGACTGAGGCTATGTCTACATTTGCAGATGTACAGTGCAGGGAATAACAGCACCCCGCAGAGAGCGCTGCAGGGAAAGCACTGTTGTGTGTTCACACTGTCAGCTGCCAGTGCAATGGAGTGGCCACACTTGCGGCAGTTGCAGCTGCATTTGAAGGTACACTCTGCAGCTGTCCCACAAAGCATCTCTTCCTCTTCTGCTGCTGAGGCTTGTGGGAAGGTGGAGGGGGTCGTGGGGCATCCTGGGTCCTGTCCCAATGCCCCACCATGCATCGCTTCGCAGCCCAGCAGCCCCTTTGCATCCATCCACATTTGGTGCCATCTTTCAATGGTTTTTGCACTATGTGCTCTGCCTGCCTCTTGGTCTGTGGGAATGGATCCCGAACTGTTGAAGAACATGCTGATGGGTCTCACTTATACATCACGAAAGGCAGTCGAGTTACTCCTTACACCAGAAAGCGGCACTGAGGAGTCTGACACTGATGTCACCATGCATGGCAGATATGACACAAGATTGCTTGTGACATTCACAGAGGTGCTGACCCCCGTGGAACACCACTCTGGGGCTCGGGAAACAAGCACTGAACGGTGGGGTCACATCGTGACGCACGTCGGGGAGGATGAGCAGTGGCTGCAGAACTTGCGATGAGAAAAGCCACTTTCATGGGACCGTGTGCTGAGCTCGCCCCCACCCTGCGGCGCCAGGACAGGAGAATGAGAGCTGCCCTGCAGGCAGAGACGCAGGTGGTGTTCGCACTGTGGAAGAGGGCTACTCCAGACAGCTACCCATCGGCTGCTAACCAGTTTGGAGTGAGGAAGTCAACTGCTGGAATCATGTTGATGCAAGTTTTCAGGGCCATTAATTGCATCCTGCTCAGAAGAACCATGACGCTGGGTAACGTGCATGGAATTGTGGCTGGCTTTGCACAAATGGGTTTCCCTAACTGCAGAGGGACGATAGATGGGACGCATATTCCAATTCTGGCACCAGCCCACCTAGCCTCAGAGTACGTTAATCGGAAGGGATATTTCTCTATGGTTCCCCAGGCGCTTGTGGATCACCGGGGGCATTTCATTGACATTAATGCAGGCTGGCCCAGAAAGGTGCATGACACACACATCTTTCGGAACACTGGTCTGTTCAGGAAGCTGCAAGCCGGGACTTTCTTCCTGGACCAGAAGATTACCATAGGGGAAGTCGAAATGCCCATTGTGATTCTGGGAGACCCCAACTACCCCTAGATGCAGTAGTTTATGAAGCCAGACACAGGGAGCCTTGATAGCAGCACGGAGTGGTTCAACACCAGATTGGGCAGGTGCAGAGTGACTGTGGAGTGTGCTTTTGGCCATATAAAGGCCAGCTGGTGACGTCTGTATGGGAAGCTGGACCTGGTTGATGACAACATCCCTATGCTTATAGCCGCATGCTTGTACCCTGCATAATATTTGTGAAGGGAAGGGTGAAACCTTCACTCAGGCCTGGACAGCTGAGGCTCAGCACCTGGAGGCTAACTCTGAACAGCCAGAGACCAGGGCATTTAGAAGGGCACAGGGCTGGGCCGTAAGGATTAGGGATGCCTTGAGGCAGCAATTGGATGCTGACAGCCAGTAGTGTTTGGTGCCATGCACGGGAGTGCAGTGATTGTAATGCTAGTAGGCGATTGTGATTGCTCCATATGATGTGCTGACTAGCAGTGCCTGTTGCTTTCCTGGGCTATGTGTGCTTTCATTTAATGGAATGGAGAATGCTTCAAAACAAAAATAAAATCATTTATTAAAAAACCCAGAAAAGTTGGAGAGACACACATGGTATGACACATCTGCACTGAGTTGGAGGGGGAAAGGTGCTGTGAGGGCTCCAGAACGGTTACAGATTTGCGTATGTCCAGCTATCATATGCAGCCTTGCTGTCTGGAGTGCTGTGCAATGGATGCTGCACTTCAGCAGGGCTAAACTGTGTGGGAACAGGGGTTGAGTGCAGTGCATACTGGTGGGAGTCTGCAGGGCTGGATGGTGAAGGGGCAGGTGTGGAATGCAGTGGATGCCGACTGGGGACAGGATGGTAGTCAAACTGTGTTGGCAGTGACATGGGGGCACAAGGGAAAGAGTTTTGGGGCACCGGCTGCAGGGGAGGGCGGACATGGAGCTGCTCCGTATGCAGTGCTAGGAGCGCCTGGATCGATTCCGCTTGGTGATCCATGATATTTAGGAGCCGCTCCATGGCTTCTTTCTGGTGCTCCACGTTCTCCTTCTGCTCCCTCATCTCTCTGTCCTGCCACTCCTGCAGGTTTTTTTTATTTTCAGCAGTGATGTGCTGCATAACTTCATGCAAAATGTCCTCTTTAGTTTTTCAAGGCCACTTCCTGAGTCTGTGCGGCTGTTCAGCTGGCGATAACGAGGCAGGCTGGGATTCCAAAGTCAGATCTATGAAGTAAAAATGCAACATTTTACAGAGCGCCATTGTTAGCAATAGACAGAGCACTGACACAACTGTTTTAAAACACAAGCACTACTCACATACCTACCACTAACTGGCTGTCCCAAGGCGAGAGCACATAAGCCACAAGACCCCCAAAATGATGAATAACCGCAGGGGCAGGGAGACTCATTGTTCCAGGGCCTTACTGTACTCAGGGACCGTGTGTCTTGGGGAGAGCCAACACTGGAGGGAGGCCCTATACTCAACACTGTCCACACATTTTTCACAGGCTGTGTTCATCCTGGAAGATATCTTGTTGCTGAGGGTGAGCTGGGAACCAAGGGAGGCTCTTCTGGAAGACTGCGGCTTCTGCCCTGACCCTTACGTGGCTCGCCTGTGTGCAGCAATGGTCCCTCCCCACTGATAGCACAGTGGCATGGGAATGTTACCCTTAATGGGACAAGGAACAAAGCTCCTCTGCAGATTACTTATGGAAGCAGATTGCCCAGTATCTCCATGAGACTTTCGAGGAGATCTCTGAGGCCGATTACCGTGAAGTGAGAGAGTCCACGAACACCCTGTTCCACCTGGAGGCTTGTGTCTGTACAAGCACTGCACAGTGCCAAACCTGCTTTCTGCAACCCTCCTGGCCCCAACAACTTGCCCCCAACAATCGGCCCCCAACACCTCGCTTTCCAAAATCAAAGCTGCTTAACAGGCTCCTCCTCTGCTGTTTGAGCTTCCCCAAGTACCGACTGCTACGACTGGCTAGCCTCCTCCAGGGCAGAAAAAGATCTCCTGGCTGCATGCATCTGAGGATGCCAGGTTGTCCTCTGGGTCCCCCCTCCCCCTCAGCACCCTCACCCTCGATTTCCTCCTCCTGGTTCGGAGGACTCTCAGCTGGCACAGCCCCTGAAGTATCCATGGGGTCTTCGCAGTGGATGTGGGGTGGCTCCCAAGTATCGCATCCAGCTCTTTGTAGAACTGGCAGCTCGTGGATCAGCACCGGAGCAGCCGTTTGCCTCCCATGCCTTGTGATAGGCATTCTGAAGCTCCTTCACTTTGACCCTGCAGTGTGTCCCAGTCATGGCCCTTTTTGATCATTGACCTTGATCTCTGCCTGTAGCTATCATAATTCCTATAGCTGGAGCACAGCGGGGACTGGACAGCTTCCTCCCCCCAAACGCTGATGAGGTCCAGCAGCTCGGCATTGCTGCAAACAGGGGATCGCCGGGTGCATGGAGCAGGCGTGGTCACCTGGAACGATGTGCTGAGAACACTCCAGGCTTCACCAAGCAAACAGGAAGGGGATTTTCAAAATTCCCAAAGAATTTAAAGGCGGGTCTGATGGTTGGTCACCTGAGGGCAGGGCAGTAGATTTCAAACCCATGACCAGAGAGGCTAGAACAGTCATTGTGGGACACGTCCCGGAGGCCAATCACAGTGCAGTAATAGACAAGGGCATTTACACTGGCACCACGGCGCTGTAGCCTGGGCGCAGAAAGCTCCATGCCTCTCGTGGAAGTGGTTGAATTGGAGCCCTCCAACTTTGGAGTTTGGGCATACTAAATACCTTGCCAGTGTGGACACCTCAGGAGTTACAGTGCCAGGGGCTGATTTAATGCACTCCAACTTGCCATTGGCTTTTGCAAACAGGGGCCGCTAACAGGTAGTTTCGAGAGGGAGTTCTCCAGGTGAAAGAGGAGCAAATACGCGACCCTTGGGGTAAGTGGCTGTCTGTAGTGTGTGTTTGTGTTTGGGGGTTACGTGCTGTGTGGTGAGCTTGGGTTTGTCTGTTTGTTTGTTTGTTTGTTTGTTTGTTTGTTTGTTTGTTTGTTTGTTTGTTTGTTTGTTTGTTTGAAGGACCGTGTGCTGTGGCTGGCAGTTGGAAGCTGTGAGCTTCTAAACAAGGTTTGAAATCTTGAATCCTCTGTTCATTGACTGAACCTTAGGCAGGGGGAGAGGCTATCAAGGATGCCAGGGCTTTATAAAGCAGTGAGCTAGCGACCAGGGGCTGCTAAAAAGGAGTTTTGAGAGGGAGTTTGGAAGGGGAGTGGGAAGGGGGCAAGGTACACTTGCCATTCTTTAAAACCTTTACACTAAACTATCATCAAAACTTCTTGATTTAAACAAAACCCCTATCATTAACCGAGGTAACGGTAGGAGAAAATGCAGGCAGAAGCCCAGCAGCAGAACGGGGGCTATCCTGTTTATTGCACTCAATGTAGCATGTATGATTACCTGCCGGGTGGGCAGGTGGCGTATGTGTGCATTCAGTGCAAGGAGCTCCTGGCCCTCAGAGACCGTGTATGGGCTCTGGAGGCCAGGGTGGAGGAAATGGAGGAGATAAGGGAAGCAGAGAGGTATGCTGATGAGGCTTTCCAGGACACCTTAAATTTGTCCCACCTCCAGTCAGACAGCCCCTGCGCTGTTAAGGAGGATGAAAGGCCCAGAGAAGGAGAGCAATCAATGGGAACAGAGAGAAACCTTCCCACAGTTGGGACCCTGCTTCCAGATGATGTTGGGGTACCCTCTCGCACTGAGGTTACCTCTCCAGGGGAGGGAACGCCAGTCATTAGGAAAAGGCAGGTGTTAGTAATGGGATATTTGATTATTAGAAACATAGAGAGCTGGGTTTGTGATGACCGGGAGAACCCCATGGTGACTTGCCTGGCTGGTGAGAAGGTTGCGGATCTCTCGAGGCATCAAGATAGACTTATGTGTAGTGCTGGGGAGGAGCCGGTGGTCATGGTACATGTAGGTACCAACATAGGCGCCGACTTTAGCTGGCGCTGGTGTGTGCTCAGGCCCCCCGACTCCCAGGCCCACCGCAACTCCATCCCGTCCCCGCCCCCAGCTCCACCCCCATTCCAACCCCTTCCCCAAATCATCCTACCCTGTCTCCTCCCCTGGGAGCGCTGCATTTCCCCTCCTCCCTGGCAAGCCGGGGAGGGAGGTGGGAGAAGTGGAGCGGCGGTGGGCTCAGGGGAGGAGGCGGAACAGAGGACAGTGGGGGGGCTCAGGAAGTAACCCTTGCGGGGGAGGTCAGAGGAACCGCTCCCTGCCCCAGCTCACCTCTGCTCCGCCTCTGCCTCCTCCCCTGAGCGCGCTCCACTTCTCCCCCCTCCCTCCCGCTCCCAGGCTTGCCGTGCCCTGCTGTGGGCCCACGGGGAGCTGCCGGTGGGTGCTGAGCACCCACCAATTTTTCCCTGTGGGTGCTCCAGCCCCGGAGCACCCACGGAGTCGGTGCCTATGGGTACCAATGACGTAGGGAAGGGTAGGAGAGACGTCCTGGAGACCAAATTTAGGCTGCTAGGAAAGACTGAAATCCAGGACATCTGTGGTGGCATTCTCAGAAATGCTTCCAGTTCCATGCGCAGGGCCAGGTGGGCAGGCAGCGCTTCAGAGTCACAATGCGTGGATGAGACGATGGTGTCGAGAGGAGGGTTTAGATTTATTAGGAACTGGGGAATCTTTTGGGATGGGGGGAGCCTATACAGGAAGGATGGGCTCCACCTAAACCAGAGTGGATCCAGACTTCCGGCACTTCACATTACAAAGGTTGCAGAGCAGTTTTTAAACTAAGAGATGGGGTGGGGGCGGGGGGGGGAGCCGATGGCTGCAGAGGCACACGTGGATTGGACAGGGACGTCTCTTAGAGGAGAGTCTATTGAGAGAGATTCTCTAGGTTTTAGTCAGGAGGAGAGGATGAAAGAGGATAAAGTATGGGCCAGATCAGATGAGAAACATTCACATAAAGAATCTGACACATCAGAAAAGGGCAGACAAATAAACAGTGACAAATTTTTAAAGTGCTTGTACACAAATGCTAGAAGTCTAAATAATAAGATGGGTGAACTAGAGTTCCTCGTGGTAAAGGAGGATATTGACATAATAGACATCACAGAAACCTGGTGGAGTGAGGACAATCAATGGGACACAATCATTCTGGGGTACAAAATATATCGGAAGGACAGAACAGGTCATGCGGGGGGCGGAGGGGGGGGCACTATACGTGAAAGAAAATGTAGAATCAAATGAACTAAAAATCTTAACTGAATCCACATGTTCCATAGAATCTCTATGGATAGTAATTCCAGGCTCTAATAAAAATATAACGGTAGGGATCTACTATCAACCACCTGACCAGGACAGTGATAGGATGATGAAATGCTAAGGGAGATTAGAGAGGCTGTCAAAATAAAAAACTCAATAATCATGGGGGATTTCAATTATCCCCATATTGACTGGGTACCAAGTCACCTCAGGACGAAATGTGAGACAAAATTTCTTGATACTTTAAATGACTGCTTCTTGGATCAGCTGGTACAGGAACCCACAAGGGGAGAGGCAACTCTCGATCTAGTCCTGAGTGGAGCACAGGATCTGGTCCAAGAGGTAACTATAACAGGACCGCTTGGAAATAGTGGCCATAATACAATAACATTTAACATTCCTGTGGTGGGAAGAACACCTCAACAGCCCAACACTGTGGCATTTAATTTCAGAATGGGGAACTATGCAAAAATGTGGCGGTTAGTTAAACAGAAATTAAAAGGTACAGTGAATAGAGGAAAATCCCTGCAAGCTGCATGAAGACTTTTCAAAGGCACAATAATAGAGGCCCAACTTAAATATATATCCCAAATTAAAAACCACAGAAAAAGAACTAAAAAAGAGCCACCATGGCTTAACAAAAAGCAGTGAGAGATAAAAAAGTATCTTTTAAAAAGTGGAAGTCAAATCCTAGTGAGGTAAATAGAAAGGAACATAAACACTGCCAAATTAAATGTAAAAATGTAACAAGAAAAGCCAAAAAGGAGTTTGAAGAACAGCTAGCCAAAAACTGAAAAGATAATAACAAAATGTATTTAAGTACATCAGAAGCAGGAAGCCTGCTGAACAACCAGTGGGGCCCCTGGATGATCGAGATACCAAAGGAGCACTTAAAGATGACAAAGTCGTTGCGGAGAAACTAAATGAATCCTTTGGTTCAGTCTTCATGGCTGAGGGTGTTAGGGAGATTGCCAAACCTGAGCCGCCTTTTTTAGGTGACAAATCTGAGGAATTGTCACAGATTGAAGTTTCAGAGTAACAGCCGTGTTAGTCTGTATTCGCAAAAAGAAAAGGAGGACTTGTGGCACCTTAGAGACTAACCAATTTATTTGAGCATGAGCTTTCGTGAGCTACAGCTCACTTCATCAGATGCATACTGTGGAAATCGCAGAAGACATTATATACACAGACACCATGAAACAATACCTCCTCCCACCCCACTCTCCTGCTGGTAATAGCTTATCTAAAGAGATCATCAAGTTGGGCCATTTCCAGCACAAATCCAGGTTTTCTCACCCTCCGCCCTCCCACAAACAAACTCACTCTCTTGCTGGTAATAGCCCATCCAAAGTGACCACTGTCTTCACAATGCGTATGATAATCAAGGTGGGCCATATCCTGCAGAAATCCAGGTTCTCTCACCCCCTCACCCCCCTCCAAAAACCACACACACAAACTCACTCTCCTGCTGGCAATAGCCCATCCAAAGTGACCACTCCCCCTACAATGTGCATGATAATCAAGGTGGGCCATTTCCAGCACAAATCCAGGTTTTCTCACCCCCCCCCCCCCCCACACACACACACAAACTCACTCTCCTGCTGGCAATAGCTCATCCAAACTGACCACTCTCCCCACACTGTGCATGATAATCAAGGTGGGCCACTTCCAGCATAAATCCAAGTTTAACCAGAACGTCTGGGGGGGGGGGAGGAAAAAACAAGGGGAAATAGGCTACCTTGCATAATGACTTAGCCACTCCCAGTCTCTATTTAAGCCTAAATTAATAGTATCCAATTTGCAAATGAATTCCAATTCAGCAGTTTCTCGCTGGACTCTGGATTTGAAGTTTTTTTGTTGTAAGATAGCGACCTTCATGTCTCTGATTGCATGACCAGAGAGATTGAAGTGTTCTCCGACTGGTTTATGAATGTTATAATTCTTGACATCTGATTTGTGTCCATTTATTCTTTTACGTAGAGACTGTCCAGTTTGACCAATGTACATGGCAGAGGGGCATTGCTGGCACAATAGCTTTAGATAAGCTATTACCAGCAGGAGAGTGGGGTGGGAGGAGGTATTGTTTCATGGTGTCTGTGTATATAATGTCTTCTGTGATTTCCACAGTATGCATCCGATGAAGTGAGCTGTAGCTCACGAAAGCTCATGCTCAAATAAATTGGTTAGTCTCTAAGGTGCCACAAGTCCTCCTTTTCTTTTTACAGATTGAAGTGTCACTAGAGGTGGTTTTGGAATTAATTGAGAAACTTAACAGTAACAAGTCACTGAGACCAGATGGCATTCACCCAAGAGTTCTGAAAGAACTCAAGTGTGAAATTGGGGAATAATTAACTACGGTTTGTAACCTGTCCTTTAAATCAGCTACAGTACCCAGTGACTGGAAGATAGCTAATGTAAGGCCAATATTTAGGAAAGGCTCTAGAGGTAATCCTGGCAATTACAGACCGGTAAGTCTAACATCAGTACTGGGCAAATTAGTTGAAACAACAGTAAAGAATAAAATTGTCAGACACATTGAAGAACATAAATTGTTGTGCAAAAGTCAACATGGTTTCTGTAAAGGGATATAATGTCCTACTACTCAGAGTTCTTTGAGGGGGTCAACAAACATGTGGAGAAGGGGGATTCAGTGGATATAGTGCACTTAGATTTCCAAAAAGCCTTTGGCAAGGTCCCTCACCAAAGGTTCTTATGTAAATTAAGTTGTCATGGGATAAGAGGGAAGATCCTTTCATTGATTGAGAACTGGTTAAAAGACAGGGAACAAAAGGTAGGAATAAATGGTAAATTTTCAGAATGCAGAGGGGTAACGAGTGGTGTTCCCCAAGGGTCAGTCCTAGGACCAATCCTCTTCAACCTATTCATAATTGATCTGGAGAAAGGGGTAAACAGTAAGGTGGCAAAGTTTGCAGATGATACTAAACTGCTCAAGATAGTTAAGACCAAAGCAGATTGTGAAGAACTTCAAAAAGTTCTCACAAAACTCAGTGATTGGGCAACAAAATGGCAAATGAAATTTAATGTGGATAAATGTGAAGTAATGCACATTCGAAAAAATAACCCCAACTATACATACAATGTAATGGGGGCTAATTTAGCTACAACTAATCAGGAGAAAGATCTTGGAGTCATCCTGGATAGTTCTCTGAAGGCATCCAAGCAGTGCTCAGAGGCAGTCAAAAAAGCAAATGGGATGTTAGGAATCATTAAAAAAGGGGTAGAGAATAAGACTGAGAATATCTTATTGCCTTTATATAAATCCAGGGTACGCCCACATCTTGAATACTGCGTATAGATGTGGTCCCCTTATCTCAAAAAAGATATACTGGCATTAGTAAAGGTTCAGAAAAGGGCAACCAAAATGATTAGGGGTGTGGAACTGGTCCTATATGAGGAGAGATTAAAGAGGCTAGGACTTTTCAGCTTGGAAAAGAGGAGACGAAGGGGGGATATGATAGAGGTCTATAAAATCATGAGTGTTGTGGGAAAAGTGAACAGGAAAAAGTTATTTACTTGTTCCCATAATAGAAGAACTAGGGGCCACCAAATGAAATTAATGGGTAGCAGGTTTAAAACAAATAAAAGGAAGTTCTTCTTCACTCAGCGCACTGTCAACCTGTGGAACTCCTTGCCTGAGGAGGTTGTGAAGGCTAGGACTATAACAGGGTTTAAAAGAGAACTGGATAAATTCATGGAGGTTAAGTCCGATAATGGCTATTAGCCAGGATGGGTAAGGAATGGTGTCCCTAGTCTCTGTTTGTCAGAGGGTGGAGATGGATGGCAGGAGAGAGATCACTTGATCATTACCTGTTAGGTTCACTCCCTCTGGGGCACCTGGCATTGGCCACTGTTGGTAGACAGGATACTGGTCTGGATGGACCTTTGGTCTGACCCAGTATGACCATTCTCATTTTCTTGCGTTTAGTGTAGACAAGGCCTAAGAAACACAAAGGACTGAAATATCTGAGTCTTTGGGCATCTCAGGAACTCAAAGTGTAACAATTTTCATAACTGGACACAGAGAATGCAGATCCCTGTTCTTAAAAATGTTGAATAATTCTGCCATGTTCTAATCCCCATTCATTACTCTCGTCCAGGTTAGGGGTACGGTCAAAGGTTAGGGTTAAGGGATAGGGGTATTATGTGTGTGGCAACGAGTTAGAATTTAGGGTTAAATGTATTGTTATCATTAAGGGTTAGGGATTAGGGTTATGGGTATTTTAAGGTTACGGTTAAAATTAGGGTTAAAGCTTTAGGATTGGAGCATGGTTAGAAGCTGGAGAGTGGAAGTTGGGGTTAGGCCTCTTTTAGGGTTAGTGTTTTAAATTCGGGTTTAGGATTAGTGCTAAGCAGTTAGTGCTAGATTGGGGTAGGATTATGTTTGTAGTTACCCTTTTTTCTTAGGATTGTGGTTAGATAAATTGTTGTGGCAGGATAGAATTTAGGATTAGGGCTAGAGGTAGGATTAGAATTAGGATTAGGTTTCCATTAAGCATTAGGGTCAGAATTAAATTTTTGATTAGGGATAGGGATAGGATTAGGGGAAATTAGGGTTAGAGTTTTTGATTAGGGTTAGGAGTTGGTAATAGGGTTAAGCTAGGGTAATGTTACAGCTAAGGCTAGGGTTAAGGTGAGGGTTGTGGCAATTATTAGGTTAGGTTTAAGGTTAAAGTTGGTGTTATGTTTAGGATTAGGATTTTGGCATTAGGTTATGGCTCTGGGGGAATTAGGGCAAGGTTTCGGGATAAAGTTTCAGAATTAATAGCGGGTTGGGAGCTAGGTTTAGTGTTAGGATTTTGAGTTAGGATTTAAGATTATGGTTAGGGCTGAGCACTAAGGTTGCTCACAATTTTAAAGGAAACCAGGAAACACAGGATCATAGTGGATCAGGCTCCACCTAGACCAGTATTCTGTCTCCAGAAGTAGCCAGTACAAGACGCTTCAGAGGAAGGTCCAAGGGACCCTTCGCTGGATCGATATGTGGGAACCTGCCCTTAGGGGAAATTTCTTTCTACACCCCACCCCACTCATACAACATTATTTTATACCCAGGAGCAGGAAGTTTACTTCCTTTACTCACTCAGTATTTTAATTGACCCCTCAGTTTTTATTGTGGGAAAAACTAAGTGACCCTATAAAAACCCCTCTCTACTACTTCCAGTGTGAAGTCCAGAGAGGGGGAAAGTATTCCAGCTGTCCTGAGAAATATTCCCCATTGGTTAACAGATTAGCACACAGGGGGTCGCTGTTACACCTGTGAGGCCTAGTCCATTTGTCTGTGTGAGGTTCCTAGAAGGTATGTATGGCGAGTTGACAAAGGAACTTGGGTGTGGTGAAGCTGAACATGCTTTCAGGTGCCTACAAAAATCTTTGGGATTCACAAAACTCAAGTTGGGTGCTCAGGCTTCCTAAAGAATGAGCTGGGAGAGACAGACACCTCCGAATGGGATCCACAAAAGCCAGCAGGCTAGGCGGCTCCTCCTGTAAACTAGCCAACAGGGAGATACCAAGCTGAGTGGTGTGTGTGCTAAGCCCGGCCTCTCTCCGGGATATATTGGTGTCTAAATCTGGGCCGTAGGGACATGCCTCTCTCTGAGATTATTATTTGCAAACCTTCTCTTGCCATTAAGCTGCGGGGGAGGAAGGAGGAGGTCCCTTGTAACTTTTAACTCAATAGTTAAGCTACTCACTGGGCTATGGGACATTCTGGGCTGGGGGAGGGACCTCAGTGTCTTCTACTGAAGCTGTTCCACTGTGAATAAGTTATTTGAAAAAGTCTATTGGAGCAGAGGCACTGCGTGTCCCCCCCAGGTAAGTCCTCCCCTCACCAGGCTACAGACTTATTCTCTCCCCCGCCCCCATGGCCATGAATCTTTCAGTGTTTATTCACTGGGGAACAGCTCTTTAAGGCCAGTTGAGGGATCTCCCCCCTCCCCGAATATCCCAAAGCCCAGCAGTTGGGATACTCACCTACAGGGTAACAGATCCCTGTTCAAATCTCTTCTGCTGCTCAGGTGGAAGGGGGGACTTGAACCAGGAGTCTCCGACATCCCAGGTGAGTATCGTAAAGACTGGGATAAAAGTAAAGAGGAGGGGCTGCTCCTCTCTCCCAGCTTGTATTTAAAATGCCTACGGTGGCCGATCCGACAGGTGAGGTCTGGGCACACTTACTGGGCAGGACCCAGCAGGTGAGTTAGGTGCAGGATCACCCCATCTTCCTCCATCTTGAGAATCACTCTGGGGTTTAGGCCTCCGCCTCCTGTCATGGCAGTGTGCATCCTGATAGGAAAAAACACAAAACAACTGCCCCCCCCCCCCGAGCACAAACTTTTACTGAATAAATTTAGGCACTGAGAGATTTTAGGCCACGACAGGCCTTGGGGGCATCTGAACGAGGATTTTGTGAATCCCAAAAAGGCTTGATTCTGGGATTTAGGCACCTACTTGTCACTTTAGGTGCCTAAGTCCCTTTGTGAATCTGCCCTTAGCTGCGTTCAGATGGAGAGAGGCGCCTCGAGGGATTCAATGAGAGTTAGGCATCTAGGAGATTTTGAAATACCAGAAAGCCTCTATATTGCCTCATTAGCCACCTTAGGACCTATAATAATCAGACCCTCAATGACTTGCCCAAAGTCACCCAGGAAATTTGTGGCAGAGCATGTACTCAAAGGCAGATTAATTTGTATCTTTTGGGGGCAATTTTCAAAACCCTGTAACTCTCCCCTAATTCAGACACCAGAGAATGTCTCATGCTCAGAACTCCGCCGGAGAGACCCCGGGTGAAATACCCGAGGGGAGGCCTCAGATTTTCACAAGAGATGAGCGCTTGGTTTTCTTGCTTGTGTCATTATTGTTTTACATCCACTAGAGGGCGCTCTACACCGTCACATCATCCCTGTTTTACAGTACGTTGTGTACGTGTATTAAAGAAACTTGGAACCAGAAGCTGAGTGAGTCTGCTCGTTGTGTGGCGTCACCAGCTGAGAGGAAGGACAGAAAGTTCAGGGAGGAAGCAGGTTTCATCTTTAGGACATGAATGGTCATTCTCAAAAACGCAGAGGAGGAGGAGATATTCTCTTCCTAGCTGCAGATCGTAGTAACAACACAAGGGTAACCTGAATCTGCAAAATGCTCTTGTTCCTGGCTGTACAGCTCTGGCTTCTGCTTCCACAGTCAGGTGAGAGTAATAACTTTCGTTTGAAGTAAAGGCATTTGCAAAGACAAAAATAAAGGTCTCTGAACAAAGAAATCGTAGGAGGAATTTTGTTTTCTTTTGCAAAGAGACAGCCAGGTTAGCATCACAAACCAAGTCATCAGTGTGCTGGGAATAGAGAGAGATGTTTTTGACGAGTGATTCAGACCTATACGATACCGGCTGAACTTTTCACAGGAGCATAAGGGAGTGAGGGATCCAAGTCCCACTGAGTTTAAAAGTTCCAGCCGTACATACAGAGATATTTAAAGTCTCTCTTTCCCGCCACAGGTCTTGCACAAAGTGACTCCGTGGACCAGTCTCCTCCCGAAGTGAGAAGCTCAGAGGGACAAAGTGTAACTTTACAGTGTAATTTCACCACCCGTGACCCAAGCCCGTATCTGTTTTGGTACCGGCAGTATCCGAACCAGCCTCCCCAGCATATACTGACTAAAACGAAGTTTGATGCTCCGGATCAGACGCTTGTCCAGGGAAAATTCTCAGCATCTTTGTACATGGGTAATAAGACGGTTCCCTTCAAGATTGAGGCTGTTACTCAACAGGAGAGCGCTGTGTATTATTGTGCTCTGAGACCCACAGTGGGGGAGAACTTCATCTCCACTCGTACAAGAAGTCAGCTGGGGGTTGTTTATGGCAACATGATAGAATCATAAACACAGGGCTGGAAGGGGCATCGAGAGGCATCTGGTCCAGCCCCCTGTGATGAAGCAGGACCAAATGTACTTGGATCATCCTGGACAGGTGTTTGTCTGATCTGTTCTTTAAAAAGCAACTGTTTTTTTCCCCTGATATTCTGTTAATCTTCTCTAACAAACTTTAGTTCCTTCACTTTGCCCTACTGTATATTCCTCTGATTTTTTACTATTAATGAAGATTATCTGGCTTAAAATACATTTCATATTGAAAAGACTGTAAGCTATAAATGCCAAGTGCTAGAACAAGGGTACCAAGTTAGTTTAACTTTCAATAATATTTTGTCACTACCATAATTTCATATATTCAGGAACTCCCCTCCCGTGTTATGACATATATCAGGGAACGAGTTTATCAGAACAAGCCTGGCCCTTCTAGAGATGGGAACTCTGTCAATACACCTGGAACCGACAGGCTGCAAGGCGCGTGGCCGTGCATTCACACACCCCGCCCCATGAAACCGAATCCGCCTGAGCCCAGTTAGTCCAAGCCAACCCTCAATCAATCCAACCTGCCTGAACCCCATATCCCGCTGAACCGATCCCAACACGATCCAGTCAAACCCAACCCAAAGCAGCGCAACCTAACTCAATGAAATTCAACCCCAAACCCAGCTCGCGTGATTACCGCCCAAACCAACCGAATACAAAACAACGAAACCCGGTTCATTCCAACCAACCAACACACACACACATACACCCCATAACACAAACCCAGAGAAACCCAACCCAGTCGAATCCAGCACAGCCCAATTCAGAGAAACAAAAGCTCAAAACAGATGAAAATGGAACATTTTTCTCAGCAAGACTGAAGTCCTTTCCATTTCAATGAACGGCAACAGGTTGCTCTATTATTTCCCACTACCACCCGTCTCTCTGTCCCCCTCTCTGCCCAGGCACAGTTGAATACAGATCCCACTGTCTGTAACTACCCTAAAAGTTTACACCTGGAGGGCTGGTAGCAGGTTCTCAGTAAGCTAGAGGACTCTCAGAAGGGGAATTCCTGCAAAAGCTCAAATACTGGGATATTCAGGTTTCAAAGGGACACGCCGTGTTAGTCTGTTTCAGCAAAAAGGAGGAGTCCCGTGGCACCTTAAAGACTAACAAATTATTTGGGTATAAGCTTCTATGTTAGTCTTTAAGGTGACACAGGACTCCGCCTTGGTTCTTCGGATATTCAGGGAATCCTTTGAAGCCTTTGTGCATTAAGCCAGACTTTCCCTGAGTGAGCTCCGTGTGCGCACTCGGATGTAATTTATCCTCGGAGGGGAGGGGGTCTTTGGCGAGTGATTCAACTTGGATATTTAAATGTGATGTTTGTGGAAGCGGGAATTTTCGGAGAAACCAAAGCTAGAAGCGCAATTCCTATTGGGGAAAAAATCCGTGGGACTCCCTCCTCACTGTGCACCAGTAAACAAGAATTCTTGAGAAATTGGTCTTTGGGAAGTGGGGGTCCTAGATTTCTCCGACATGTAATTTACTCTATGTACAGCCAGTCACTGTACTTCCTACTTCATGTAACCGCTTGCAAAGAGAGTCGCACTTCCCAGCAAACCAAGACACGCTAAAGAAGGTCTGAGGAAGGCAAGGACGCCGTTCAGAAGGGAAACCAACCACGCTTCATTTCCTGTGGGCTAGGAAGGGCTCTGAGTTCCACATATGCCCCTTATTAGGCCAGTGTCTGAAGAAATTGGGCGAGTCTATCACACTGAGGCAGGACGCTGTCTCTTCAGGGCTGAAGGGCTCAGTACGGAATTGAAATCGGAGCCACTTTGCTTAAAACTATGAGCAAAAGTGTGATGTTCGGCGTTTTTGTTTTCACTCTATATCCAGGTAGTTGGTCATAGAGTTCGTCCCATCTCTCTCTCTCTCTCTCTCTCTCTCTCTCTCTCTCTCTGTACACACACACAGCCTCCCTATTCCCATCTATCTCTCCCTCTCAAAGCTTATGCTCAAATAAATTTGTGAGTCTCTAAGGTGCCGCAAGTACTCCTTTTCTTTTTGCGAATACAGACTAACACGGCTGCTACTCTGAATCCCTCTCTTTGCAGTCTCTCTTTCTGTCCCCCTTCTCCTCTCTCTGAATCTTCCAGTCCAAGGTTATCGTAGTGAGCGCTCGGACTGCATACAACTAGTACATTTTATGTCTTGTTGCAGGTGCTGTGCTGGGTGACCGTGACTCGCTCCAGCCCAGGGAACCCCAGATGTCTGGAGCTGAAGGCGGCTCCGTGACCCTCAGCTGTTCTTATGAAACCAGCTACCTTGCTGGTGTCTATCTCTACTGGTACCGTCAGTATCCGAACCGCGCCCCGCAGTACATCCTGCGGAGAGGGACGAAGGAAGTCAGCTCCGTCAGTGATACCGCAGACTTCGCCCAGGAGAGGTTTTCTTCCCAGGCTGGTGGCAGCTCCACAGCTCTGAACATCACAGCCCTGGAGCTGGCAGACACAGCGGTGTATTATTGCGCCCTGCAGCGGGCACAGTGACACAGCCACACAGCAGAGCTGTACAAAAACCCTCCTCTTCCCTTCACCTTCAGGGGCTCTGCATGGAAGAGGGACCAGAGAGAACGTCCCCATGACCCTGCATTCGTCCCCAGTGAGGGATGCAGCGCTGGGCCACAGCTCAGACACACAGGTGCTGTCCTCCCTGTCAGCATCTCGCTGATACATTTCAGAATGTGTACACACACACACACACACACACACACACACACACACACACACACCTCTCTTGAAAATGCCACTCATCAAAACAAATGGATACACGCATTCACAAATACCTGTGATTGAATGGAGGCCTTCCTTCCTCGGGCTCTTAAATCCCAGCCCAAATGTTTAAACGCAGCGGGGTCTGTCTCTACCAGTGTCTGGGCAGCTCCCAGCACAATGGGGCCCCGATGCCGGCAGAGGCTAAAAGTAGCCGCAGGGCCCTGCGTCCTCCTCGTGCCCCTCACTCATCACAGAACTTCGGCCATTTACACAACTACTTAATGACAGGAGACTCAAAGATCCAAAAAGTTAAAGCCATGTGACCATTAAAACATGATGTTGACAATTCATATGTCAAAGTAAACAGACTTAATCAAACCCCAATAAGTTTCAAAGCAGTATTTTTCTTAACTGAATTTTACAGCGAAGCAAAGGATTATCAAGGGAAATACTTGTACCTGGGTTTGTGTGGCATACGGTGAAATCCACATTTTTTGACCTTTACTGCTAAAAAACTAATCCTTCCAAACTGACATATAAGGCTTACAGAGGACTTATTTCATGGATTTATTTGGCAAAGTTTTATGGCTGGCTGGCTGCCAGCCGGATGCCAACTCTCCTGTTATTCCAGCCGGGTTTGGGACTGGCTATGGCAGAGTTATAACCACTAATACTCACAGTAATTTACACTAAGCAGGTTTTAAATGGTGAATTCTAGTGAGAAGATTTTTTTCCTCAGGAAGCAAAGAAACACTTTCCCCAGACTCCTGTAACTAAGGAATGGCTTGTAGGAACAATCCAATCTTTAAAATAATCTCTTCTGGAGACAAGTAACACAGAGATACACAGATTTTCAAGGTCAAAAGGAAGCATTATGCACATGCAGGTTGACCTCCTGCATAACAGGGGCTGGATAATTTCTCTCAATGACGCCTGCACCAAACCAACAGCTGATGATTCCTCTAGAGAAACATGAGAAATTCCATGCGAAAATAAGCCTCCCCCCGTCTAGAGAAATATCTGAATGGCTCATAGAAGAGAGGTCCATCAACAGCCAGTAGCCAAGATGGTCAGGGATGCAGCCCCATGCTCTTGATGTCCCTAAGCCTCTCTGACATCCAGAAGCTGGGACTGGACGACAGGGGACGGATCACTCGATAATTGTCCTGTTCTGGTCATTCCCTCTGAAGCACCTGGCACTGGCCACTGTTGGAAGAGAGGACACTGGGCTAGATGGACCTTTGGCCATACTGGGCCAGACCATTCTTACGTTTTCTAGCTGCTTTGTCAAAATTACTGGCTTGATTTATTGTGTCCACAAGGGGGCGCGCCTGACGTTCTGGGAATTACATTTTAGGTTGTGTTTTATTTTAAATCCAACACTCCCCTGGATAGCATCTCTTTCGGGACTCTCGTGTCATAAAGAGGAGAAGGAAGAGGGGGAAGGCACAGAGAGGGCTCTTTGACAGCACTCACTTTCTTTTCAGAAACAAAACAGGAGGAAGAATTATTTTTATAATCGGATAAAGGGCCTAGCTGTTATCTTTATGACCCGTCTCTGCCGAGTTCAGTTCCTTCTGCTCTTCCCATGTCCGGGAGGATCTCTCCGTTTCTATCCCTGTGTCGTGTTAGAGCCACCGTCCTGTGCAAACCGAGCCCGATGCGTTGTTATCTCAGTTATATAAATGCGAGTTAATAAATGCACGAATTTACAACCTTTAAATCAAAATATTTGTTGTCATTAAAAGAAATCACCCCACAAATCTTGGAAAATCGTAACAGGATTTCCTGCAGCCGGAAACATGCTGTAGAAGACATTGGGCGAGGTTCTGATCTTTGTCCCATCACCGCAACTCTGGCCGGGTTCTTAGCTGCTGTGACGCGTTTCAGGTCCACTGAAATCAGCATCCATCCATCCAGCTCTCTTTGTCCTTCAGTCTTTCTTTTTAACCAGCTTCTTATGCAAGTAAGTCTCCCTGATGCCCTGGTCAGGCAAAGAAGTCCATTTCATGTCTAGTCATTTTATCCATTGGATAGTCACAGCTACAAACAAAACTTTTTGAAAGCTGGGGTGGGAAGAAGAGCCAGTTAGCAGACGGTTTCACAGAGAAATCGGAAGCAAACACCCTCTCCACTCCTCATTTCCTCTGGGGTTGGGCACTGGGGTCGGATCCGCCCCCCTCGACGTTTCAGGGAGGAATCTGGAATAGTTTAACACATTCAGCCAATGACCCCGTTGCTTCGCTGTTGTGTTTTCACTGCCCCTTTGTGAATCTCCAACCAGATCCGCTTTGCTCAAACCATGGGCACGAGTTTGATACTAAGCTTTTTTATAGTTACTCTGTGCCCAGGTAATTGTGATTTTTGGTTTTGTTCATGCAGCCCGTCCCATTGCTAAATAGTCTCTCCCTAAAACAGGAACCACTGCTTTTAACTATCCTTCCCCCGCTGCCCGCCTGCCTTTTGTTTGCAGGACTCTCCTCTTCTCTGTATGTCTGTCTTTTTATCTCGGTCTCTCAGCTTTCTTTTCTTCCATACGCGCTCTCTCTCTCTCTCTCTCTCTCTCTCTCTCTCTCTCTCTCTCTCTCTCTCTCTCTGTGTGTGTTTAGGTTGGGCACTCTGATGGTATATAACTGGTGTATTTTTTGTTGCAGGTGCTGTACTGGGTGAATCGATCCAGTCCAGCAAACCCGAAGTGTCTGCAGGAGAAGGGGACAATGTGACACTCAGCTGTTCTTACAATACCAGCTACTCTGATGTCTCTCTCTACTGGTACCGTCAGTTTCCTGACCAAGGCCCGCAGTACGTTCTCCGAACAGGTGCCAAGGCATACAGCTCTGTCCGGGATTTTGCAGAGTTTGCCAAGAAGAGATTTACTCCCCAGGCTGATGACACCTCTACAGTTGTGACTATCACAGCCTTGGAGCTGGCAGACACAGCGCCGTATTACTGCACCCTGCAGAGGGCCCAATGACAGAGCCTCATCCCAGAGCTGTGCAAATACCCTCCCGTACCTCACATTAAATTGTCCCCTGTATCTTTTCTCTCTCCTCTGCAAACTCTTTGAGGCAGGGGTAGCATTAAGAGGTTGCATAGGACCTAGTACAATGGGGCCCCACTCTCCCCGCGTCTGTCTCCTCCTGTTGTCTCTTGTCTTATACTCAGATTGTGAGATCTTGGGACAGGGACTCTTTTGTTTTATATTTGTACAGCCCCTGGCACCATGGGGTGTTGGTCCATGACTGAAGGGTTCTACACATCCTCCTACTCAGTAATAGAATCCTTCAGTGTGCGTGTGTGTGTGACTGTTTTACAGTGAAGAGCTGTCAGGAGATATCTCACTGACCAGGAGCTAGGAACAGGTAAGGAAGGGAAATGCTGGGAAATCCACCTTGGAAATCTGTCTATGCCATAGAAGTGAGAAAGTTAAAATCTCTCAGCTTGGATGAAGTTTGTAAGAGACTCAAGGAAGAAGACCCTGGAAGAAAATTATAAACGGTCATGGAGAAGCAGACCCTGTCCCTAGCCATTGTGATCCTCAAAAACTGTAATAATTGTGGAAAGGATGTCTGAAGGGAGCCTAAGGCAATGTGTGTTAGGCACCTTTAAAAGCCCCACTAGGAACCTGGTTGTATCTTTAGGTGCCTAAAAGCTTTTGAAAATCTGACCCTAAATGACTTATCCGAGGTCAAATGGGGAATCTGTGGAAGAACAGGGAACTTAACCCAGATTTCCACTGTCCCAGGCTAGTGCACTCTGTGAGATATATGCCTTTTTTTTTTTTTTTTTGCATTTTTGGGAGATCTTACTGTATTAAATGTATGCCTCACTGCGGGCCAGGGACTGTATGCAATTCACTGGGGGAAGGGAGACGACAGCTCCCTTGGGACATGAGAACAATGGGGGTGAGAGGAAGTCATGAGGCAAATTCCCTCAGCTTCTAACACATCCCAGTATGCACCATCTCCTGCGGAGACTTGCAGGCACTGGTTCAAGCTGGATGCAGTGCACCCCAGCCCACAGAGAGTGGATTTTTAATAAACATCCCGAGATTAAAACTGACTCAGGGCCTTTTTTCCTGATCAAGCAAACAGACAGGCCCCTTCTGTCCAATGGGGAGTACCACTCCTTAGGGGAGGATTAGACAGAATGACTTGCCAGAGCCCTTGTAGGGGTGTGGGGGTGTGTGTGTGAGTGAGTGAGAGATAGATCACTGATAAACTTATTATCTTGTGTGTAGGCTCCTTAGTTACTGTTAATACATTTTCTCAGCAATGATTTTACCTTAAGAATAAAGTGTGCTTGCTTAGAAAAAAAGTGGCGTGGTAATTGAAAACTGCAGGAAATTACCTTAGAAGAGAAAGCAAAGCAGAGGTGCTGGCCTGCTTGGGCAGTCTGTGTAACTGGGGACATCACAGTGTAGGCAGGGAGCTGCACCGCCTGGAAATACCCTGGTGAGGAGAGAGAGACACACACTTTTCTCTCCAAGAAAGTTAACCGCTGTGGAACCAGAAGCTGGAGAGAGGTGCCTGGAACATGGAGGGGGAATATAGATGCAGTTGCCCAGAACTGTGACCAGTGGACCATCCGTCCTCTCTTAGGAGGATAGTCTGGGGCCCACAAAGTGGCCTAAGGGCGTTAGGCACTACAGTCCAACTCAAGATTTTGCAGCAGGCAGGTTTTGAAAGATCACTGTGAACCATGGATAGAAAAATGTTTTAAGACGTGCTGCATTATTAATGTCATCCAAGCCCCTTAGCTCTGAAAATGGCTTTCATGAAACCTCTCTAGGCTGCATGCACTGCTTCTCTGGGAAGACACCATCCATGAGACACGCCAGCAGAAAATAAGTTATTTCTCCCCATCAGCGGGCTGAGAATGCTTTTCTTGCTCCCCCTCCACTTTTCTACAGAGGGCGCTCCAGAGCAGCGCATCCCATAGTATTTTCTTGGTTTTACAATGTTACTTTAGTCCCAGGCGGGGACAGCACGGCCACAAAGAGGTCGCAGAAAGAGCAGGTTCCATACTTATAATGCCAACGGTTAAATGAGAAGCAGCAGGCAGAAATCCTCTGTAAGTAATTGGTGAAGATAATCTGAAGTTATAAAATGCCCTGCTTGATTCTACATCTCCATCTTATTCTCCTGCTGTCAGGTGAGAGCCATTTTCATTGTGAAGCAGCTGTATACATACTTCAGAACCTCAGCCTTTGTAATGTTTGGCCAGTAAAATGCAATCTCTAAAAAAACAAAACCGAAAACATATGGGGATTTTATGTAATTATTTTGGCAAGCACTAGAATTGTATTAAAAATCAAGTTTTCGCTCATCAGATGTGCCTTGAATGATAGATAGATATTACAGAAGAAAAAAAAAGGATGGATAAAAATGTGTTTCAAGACCTTTCCCCCCTTTGCAGGTATTGTTGAAAGTTATTCTGTGTCCCAGTCACCTCCGGAGCTGAGAAACTCCGCTGGACACAATGCAACATTACAGTGTAACGTCTGCACGACAGACAGAAGCCCCTATCTGTTTTGGTACCCAAGCCAACCTCCCCAGCACGTACTGGCAGCTTTCAGGTCTGCTAATGAGACCAGGTTTGCCCCTGGGAAATTCTCAGCAGTGTTGTATTTGGAGGATAAAGATTATTCTATTAATAAGATGCGTCTGACCTTGGAAATTGAAGAGGTGTCTCTCCAGGACTCCTCCGTGAACTACTGTGTTATCAGACCCCACTGTGGAGTAGGGTAATATCTGTACCTGTACAAAAAGGTAACGGTTTCTCAGGGCAACATAGTGTGGAAGGCACTGTGTTTTTCCGCTTGACAACGTCTTTGTCTAAGTTTGGTTCCATTCAGGCTTCCCACCCCGGCTGGATCTTATATATTTGCACTGTTAATGTTCGCTTTTTATTTAAATTAAGATACTTTTGCCATTTGAATGACTGAAGCCCTTAAGCACTATAAGGAGGGTGCAACTGTATTTTCACTTTCGATCATATTTCTTCCTGCTATCGCTTCATGTGTTGCTCACTGTTTACTACTCTGTCTGCTCCTAGATTCTTGGACCCAATCCGGGAAAACAGGTAGGCACCTGCTTTAGTCTCGCGGAAATAAATGGGCTACACACACGTTGCTTAAAAAATTAAATGGGTTTAAGGGCTTCACTGGGTCAGGATTTTAGTTTAAAACGCTGACGATATAAATGATTATTTAATATTTTCAGTCTCTATCCCTGTATAATATTATACCACCAAGCTCCTCTTGACCAAGCATGACTACTTATTATCTCAGTGATATTTACGAGGGTAGTTACATTCAGAAATTTGTCATGTTTTGATACCATATTTGTTGCCTTTGCAAAAATTTTCCTTGAGAAATTGGTTACCAAATGTTCTGAATTTGGAAACACCTGCCAAAAACCACTGGGTCAGATTCTGGTCTCTTTCACAGCAACGGAAGCCTGAGACAACTCCAGTGCTCCAGATCCTTATCTAGTGAAAGGCATTGTAGTTCTAGCAAAGCCAATGTCTGTCTGTCTGTGAGCAGGATGTGGGCAGGCAGCCCAGGGGTTAGAGACGGAGTGAGCATCCAGAAGACAGAGCCAAAGGGCAAAGCCAAAGTGAGGCGTGGAGCTGAGGCCCAGGGTAGGAGCAGGGCTGGAACAAGCCAGCCCAGAAGCTAAAGTAGCAGCCCTGGGAAAGGATTTGGGCAACTCCTGGACTGTTGCTGCTGCTGGGTTTAAGAGCTGGTCTGCTGACTCTTCCAGCCAATCCGGGTGTGTTGTCTGCGAGGCAGGCCAGCTGCCTGTTGTCCACTGCAGGCCAGCTGTGCTCTTTAGGATTCCCAGACACTGGATCTGCTGCCAGTCCTCTTTCTTTCTTTCTTTCTTTCTTTCTTTCTTTCTTTCTTTCTTTCTTTCTTAGTTTTCTCAGTTACCTATTAACGAGAAAACAGAGCGCTGACTAAATGCACCTGAGGTCACCAGAGAGCTCAATCTCTTTCCTATACCCTGACAATTACAAAAAAACAAACAGCAACAAACCAGGACTTTTTCTAGAAGTGGGATGTGGGGGGAGATCCCCAGGTGAATTAGGAGAAGGAAGTAAACATGATGTTACAGTGAGGTCAGCCGCAAACCCCAGCACCCTTTGCTTCCTGGGAAGCTGTGTGTCCAGATCCGCCCCAGAGAGGGGTAAGGCAGAATCTGGGTCAGGTTTTAACATTCGAAGCGCTTTCTGCAGAGTGTGGAGGTTTGAACGCCTCTCAGTGGAACTACCGGGGGCCTCTTATCTCAAACAATGAAGAAGTGTTTGCTTCTGAGCCTCTTCCTAGCGACTCGGTGTCCAGGTAATCGTTGTTTTAGCTTTGTTCGGGCAACTTGCCTCACTGCTTATGAATCTGTCTCATACCAAGTTGCATCCTTAATTATTTTTCTACCAGCTGTCTCTTTCTTTCCCTCACTCTGCCTTTCTCCGTCTGTCTGTCTGTCTGTCTGTCTCACTCTCTCTCTCTCTCTCTCTCTCTCTCTCTCTCTCTCTCTCTCTCAGAAGAGTGCGCTCAGACTATCTAATCTAATCTATCTATCCCTCCCCCCATACACCCTCTCTATCTATCTGTCTATCCCCACACACCCCCTCTTTCTGTCTACACATCCCCTCTATCTAGCCCCATCCACACTCCCCCCATCTATCGGGAGTATTTCGTTTTGTTGCAGGTGCTGTGTCGGGCAATTCCATCCAATCCATTGAACCCGACGTGTCTGTCATAGAAGGAGACCCTGTGGCACTCAGCTGCTCCTACAGCACCAGCTATAGCGGTGTCTCTCTCCACTGGTACCGCCAGAGCCCCCGCCAAGCCCCTCAGTACATTCTCCAGAGAGGCGCGAAGGGAAGCACCATCAGTGACCACGCAGATTTTGCCCGGAGGAGGTTCACTTCTGACACGAACGCCACTTCTACAGTTCTGACCATCGCAGACCTGGAGCTGGCGGACGAAGCTGTGTATTATTGTGCGTTGAATGAGACACAGTGAGAGAGCCCCCGGAGACAGCTGCACAAAAACCCTCCCACATCCCTCACTTGCATTCTTCCCCATCTGTCTTGGCTGTTGAGTTTGAAAAACCTTTGAAGCAGGAGCTGTCCCTCACTAGGTGTCTGTGCAGCCCCCTGCCTGACAGGGCCAGCCCAGATCTCAGTTTTATTGTCTAGGTGCCATCACCATGACCGTCAATTTCCAACTGTGTGCTAGGAAATACTTGGTCTCAGCGTTTTAATCTGATTTCGGGTTTTGAACAGCAGATTCCCATTAAAAATGAACAGGGACGGATATAATAGATTGACAGATTTTAAAAACCAGAAGGCACCGATCTGATCGAATCTGACTCCTGCATAGCACAGGTCAGAGAATGTCATCTCACAAGTCCTGCTTTCAGGAAAACATTTTCAAAAATTCCTTTTGACAATGGAGCACTATAGAATTGCAAGCGCTCCCGTGACAGCGCTTTGATGTGTGAGTGTGGTGGCGCTCAAACTTGCTGCTCTGGGTGTGTGTGTGTGGGGGGGGGGTGATTTTTCAGGGGTTAGAGCAAGTTAAAGCGCTATAGAATGATAAGTGTAGGCAAATATACCTTTTACTGGGCACCTCACGGCCCCATAAAATGTATTTATTTTCACATCGTTTCCGTGATATAAGGCAGCACCATGATCTTCATTTTGGGGATGAGGTCCTGAAGCACAGAGAACTAACAAGTCACCCACCCAAGGTCACACAGATAGTCTTTGGTAGAGCAGGGACGAGAATCGTGCAAAGTTACAGCGCTGCTCAGAGAGCGCAGAAAGAAAACTGCAGTGGTGTGTTCACACCGACAGCTGCCTGCACGACAGCGTGTTCACACTGGCAGCATTCACTGCGCTTTTCAGAGCGGTGCACTCTGGGCAGCTGTCCCACAGAGCACCTCTTTCTCTTTTGCTGCTAAGACTTGTGGGAAGGCGGAGGGGACCAAGGGACATGCTGGGTCCTGTCCCAATGCCCCGTGGTGTATTGCTTCACATCCCATCAGTCCCTGTGCTTCCGTCCCCATTTGGCGCCATCTTTCAATGGTTTGTGTGCTGCAGGCTCTGCTTCTTTCTGGCTGCAGGAATGGATCCCGAGCTGTTGACCAGGATGCTGCTTGTACTAACCAACACTTCACAAGTGGCCGTGGAGTTATTCCTTAAACTACAAAGGCAAGAGGAGTGCCATGTTGATCTCACCACATGTAGTAGCTTTGACATGAGATTGCTTGTGGCATTCAGGGACATGCTCACTACCATGGAACCCCGCTTTTGGGCTTGGGAAACAAGCACTGAGTGGTGGGATCACATCGTGATGCACGGCTGGGGTGAGGCACAGGTCTACTGGGGGGCGCTGCAGACCTGCATATTAACCACCTTTGACTTTGTATTTTGTTGCTATGTACAGTACAACAGCTTTAACGTCACAAGGCGGGAAGGAAATTGAAGTGGGGCTTACAGAAAAAGCAGGGCTCGTGTTTACTTCATTCGCAGTCATTAAAAATAGATAAAGGAAACAACAAATAAATTAACAGAAGCGGGAGAAATCTTGTCTTGCTCGTTGCAGACACCAAGGGAGCTCGAGGTTAATTGAAGCTGCAGCGAGCATGAGGTGTCTACTAGTACAGCTCTATATTCTACTGTTGTTGTCAGGTGTTGTCCTAAATATAAAGGGAAGGGTAAACACCTTTAAAATCCCTCCTGGTCAGAGGAAAAACCCTTTCACCTGTAAAGGGTTAAGAAGCTAGGATAACCTTGCTGGCACCTGACCACAATGATCAATGAGGAGACAAGATACTTTCAAAGCTGGAGGGGGGAGAAACAAAGGGTCTGTGTCTGTCTGTGTGATGCTTTTGCTGGGGACAGAACAGGAATGGAGTCTTAGAACTGAGTAAGTAATCTAGCTAGATATGCGTTAGATTCTGTTTGTTTAAATGGCTGAGAAAATAAGTTGTGCTGAATGGAATGGATATTCCTGTCTTTGTGTCTTTTTGTAACTTAAGGTTTTGCCTAGAGGGATTCTCTATGTTTTGAATCTAATTACCCTGTAAGGTATTTACCATCCTGATTTTATAGAGGTGATTCTTTTTACTTTTACTTGTATTAAAATTCTTCTTGTAAGAAACTGAATGCATATTCATTGTTCTTAAGATCCAAGGGTTTGGGTCTGTGGTCACCTGTGCAAATTGGTGAGGATTTTTATCAAACCTTCCCCAGGAAGGGGGTGCAAGGTTTTGGTGAGGATTTTTGGGGGAAAGACGTTTCCAAACGGGCTCTTTCCTAATAAAATAAAACTGGTTAGACGTTTGGTGGTGGCAGCGAAAGTCCAAGGGCAAAAGGTAAAATAGTTTGTACCTTGGGGAAGTTTTGACCTAAGCTGGTAAAAGTAAGCTTAGGAGGTTTTCATGCAGGTCCCCACATCTGTACCCTAGAGTTCAGAGTGGGGAAGGAACCTTGACAGGTGAGGTCAATTTTTGTGATGTTCGTTATGAATGTGTAAAAGTCAAAATGTATTTGTAAGGGCCAGGGAGCTCCCGCTGTTAACATATTCCAGGCGAAAAAG